>NC_048572.1:2194024-2301742 GCF_013265735.2 Oncorhynchus mykiss
ACACAACACTGTTACAACAGACACAACACTGTTACCACAGACACAACAATGTTACTGCAGACACAACACTGCTATCACAGACACAACACTCTGGTGCAGACACAACACTGTTATTACAGACACAACACTCTGGCACAGACACAACACTGTTATTGCAGACACAACACTGTTATTGCAGACCCAACACTCTGGCACAGACACACCACCGTTACCACAGACACGGCACCGTTATCACAGACACAACAATGTTACTACAGACACAACACTGTTATTACAGACACAACACTGTTATTACAGACAACACTGTTATCACAGACACAACACTGTTATTACAGACAACACTGTTATTACAGACACAGCACTGTTATTACAGACACCACTGTTATCACAGACACAACACTGTTATTACAGACAACACTGTTATTACAGACACAGCACTGTTATTACAGACATAACACTGTTATTACAGACGCAGCACTGTTACCACAGACACAGCACTCTGCTACAGACACACTACACTGGTACAGACACAACACTGTTACTACAGACACAACACTGTTACAACAGACACAACACTGTTACCACAGACACAACAATGTTACTGCAGACACAACACTGCTATCACAGACACAACACTCTGGCACAGACACAACACTGTTATTGCAGACACAACACTGTTATTGCAGACACAACACTCTGGTACAGACACAACACTGTTATTACGGACACAACACTGTTATTGCAGACACAACACTCTGGCACAGACACACCACCGTTACCACAGACACGGCACCGTTATCACAGACACAACAATGTTACTACAGACACAACACTGTTATAGCAGACACAACACTGTTACGACAGAGACAACACTGTTATTACAGACACAACACTGTTATTACAGATACAACACTGTTATTACAGACACAACACTGCTACTTCAGACACAACACTCTGGTACAGACACAACACTCCGGCACAGACACAACACTGTTATTACAGACACAACACTCTGGTACAGACACAACACTGTTATTACAGACACAACACTCTGGTACAGACACAACACTCGGGTACAGACACAACACTGTTACTACAGACACAACACTGTTACAACAGACACAGCACTGTTACCACAGACACAACAATGTTACTACAGACACAACACTGCTATCACAGACACAACACTCCGGTACAGACACAACACTGTTATTACAGACACGACCCTCTGGTACAGACATAACACTCCGGTACAGACACAACACTGTTATCACAGACACAACACTGTTATCACAGACACAACACTGTTATTACAGACACAACACTCCGGTACAGACACAACACTGTTATTACAGACACACACTGTTATCACAGACACAACACTCTGGTACAGACACAACCCTGTTATCACAGACACAACACTCTGGTACAGACACAACACTGTTCTCACAGACACAACACTGTTATCACAGACACAACACTCTGGTACAGACACAACACTGTTATCACAGACACAACACTCTGGTACAGACACAACACTGCTATCACAGACACAATACTGTTATCACAGACACAACACTGTTATCACAGACACAACACTGTTATTACAGACACAACACTCCGGTACAGACACAACACTGTTATTACAGACACACACTGTTATCACAGACACAACACTCTGGTACAGACACAACACTGTTATCACAGACACAACACTCTGGTACAGACACAACACTGTTCTCACAGACACAACACTGTTATCACAGACACAACACTCTGGTACAGACACAACACTGTTATCACAGACATGCCCCTCTGGTACAGACACAACACTGTTACGACAGACACAACACTGTTATCACAGAAACAACACTGTTCTCACAGACACAACACTGTTATCACAGACACAACACTGTTATTACAGACACAACACTGCTATCACAGACACAGCACTGTTATTACAGACATACCCCTCTGGTACAGACACAACACTCTGGTACAGACACAACACTGTTATCACAGACACATCACTGTTACTACAGACACAACACTGTTATAGCAGACACAACACTGTCACTTCAGACACAACACCGGTATTACAGGCACAACACTCTGGTACAGACACAACACTGTTATTACAGACACAACACTCTGGCACAGACACAACACTGTTATTACAGACACAACACTCTGGCACAGACACAACACTCTTGTACAGACACAACACTCTGGTACAGACACAACACTCGGGCACAGACACAACACTGTTATTACAGACACAACACTCTGGCACAGACACAACACTCTTGTACAGACACAACACCGGTATTACAGGCACAACACTCTGGTACAGACACAACACTGTTATTACAGACACAACACTCTGGCACAGACACAACACTGTTATTACAGACACAACACTCTGGCACAGACACAACACTCTTGTACAGACACAACACTCTGGTACAGACACAACACTCTGGTACAGACACAACACTCGGGCACAGACACAACACTGTTATTACAGACACAACACTCTGGCACAGACACAACACTCTTGTACAGACACAACACTCTGGTACAGACACAACACTCTGGTACAGACACAACACTGTTATTACAGACACAACAGTCTGGCAAAGACACAACACTGTTATTACAGACACAACACTCTGGCACAGACACAACACTCTTGTACAGACACAACACTCTGGTACAGACACAACACTCGAGTACAGACACAACAGACACATAAATATGTTACAGATACACAACCAGAGGTTTCACTGCAGAGCCCTCTGACGTGGCTGATTAGTGAATGCCAACATCAATACACTGTGGGTTCCCTCAGAGTGTTTTGTCTGTTTCTATGAGAACAACAGCTAGTGGTGCATAAACATTGTATGTGGCCCTTTCCTTTATCTGTGACTGGTTGAAAAACGAAGGAAAGAAGAGATGGAGGAACCCGACCAATAAGAAAATCTCTCTCTCAGCTGTGATAGTGGAATGGTTGCTAAGGAGCAGAAACTGCTTAGCAACCGTCTCCAGAGCTGCTGTGCTGACTAAACCTCTGATGTCACTTCCCTAATGATCAGCATAGAAACCACCCAGGTAACCTATGACCACCCCCCATCCGCTAACACACACACATGCGCGCACACCCTCCCCTCCCCATCTCTCTCTCTGTCTGTCTCTCTCTCTCTCCCTCCCTCCCTCCTTCCCCCTCACTTTTTTTATCTCTCCCTCCCCCTCTCTCTCTGTCTCTCGCTCTCTCTCACCCCCTGCTTTCGCCCTCACTATCTTTGGTCTATTTTGATCTTTGGCAGGTTATTTAGGGCTGCTGTTGTTGCTAAGCAACCAGACGGGTAACTGGGAGACAGCAGGAAAGTCCCACTGCCGCAGACAGACCCCGAAAATACCTCCTCTGTCTGTCTCTATTTCAGCCTCCTCTCTCTCTCTCCCTCCTCTCTTTCTCTCTCCCTCCTCTCTCTCTCTCTCTTTCCCGTCTCTCTTTCTGTTTTCCTTCACTGTCTCTTCCTCCTCTCTCTTGTGTGTACAGTACCTACAGTATGTACAGTATGGTAGTACAACATCTCATTCCCTTTCCCATTAGGAACACCTACACTTTCCATAGACTGACCAGGTGAATCCAGATGAAAGCTAGCATCCCTTATTGATGTCACTTGTTAAATCCACTTCAATCAGTGTAGATGAAGGGGAGGAGACGGGTTAAAGAAGGATTTTGAAGCCTTGAGACAACTGACACATAGATTGTGTGTGTGTGTCATTCAGCGGGTGAATGGGCAAGACAAAATATTTAAGTGTCTTTGAACAGGGTATGGTAGTAGGTGCCAGGCTCACCAGTTTGAGTGTGTTAAGAACTGCAACACTGCTGGGTTTTTTACACTCAACAGTTTCCTGTGTGTATCAAGAATGGTCCACCACCCAAAGGACAAGCCAACTTGACACAACTGTGGGAAGCATTGGAGTCAACATGGACCAGCATCCCTGTGGAATGCTTTCGACACCTTGTAGAGTCCATGACCCAAAGAATTGAGGCTGTTCTGAGGGCAAAAGTGGTGCAACTCAATATTAGGAAGGTGTTCCTAATGTTTTATCCACTCAGTGTATTTTGGTGCCTATTTAGCTGGATCTACATACATGGTGACAGATATGGCAGCTCTGTTTCTAGCTCCTAAGCAACTACGCAGTAATTCGTTTTTTGTGGTGAAGGTAGGAAACAACATCCTCAACACTGGGGCCCCACAAGGGTGTGTTCTCAGCCCCCTCCTGTACTCCCTGTTCACCCATGACTGCATGGCCATGCACGTCTCCAACTCAATCATAGTAGGCCTGATTACCAACAATGACAAGACATCCTACAGGGAGGAGGTGAGGGACCTGAGAGAGTGGTGCCACGAAAATAACCTCACTCAACGTCAACAAAACAAAGGAGCTAACCACATCGACGCCCCTAACCACATCGACAGGACAGTAGTGGAGAAGGTGAAAAGCTTCAAGTTCCTCGGTGTACACATCACTGATGATCTGAAATGGTCTACCCACACAGACAGTGTGGTGAAGAAGGCGCAACAGTGCCTATACAACCTCAGGAGGCTGAAAAAATTTGTCCTGGCCCCTAAAACCCTCACATACTTTTACAGGTGCACAATTGAGAGCATCCTGTCAGGCTGTATTACCCCCTGGTATGGCAACTGCACCGCCCACAACCACAGGGGTAGTGAGGTCTGCACAGCGCATCACCGGGGGTAAACTACCTGCCCTCCAGGACACATACACCACCCGATGTCACAGGAAGGCCAAAAAGATCATCAAGGACATCAACCACCCGAGCCACTGCCTGTTCACCCCGCTATCATCCAGAAGGCAAGGTCAGTACTTGTGCATCAAAGCTGGGACCGAGAGACAGCTTCTATCTCAAGGCCATCAGACTGTTAAACAGCCATCACTAGCCAGCTACCACCAAGTTACTCAACCCTGCAACTTAGAGGCTGCTGTCCTGTATACATAGACTTGGAATCACTGGTCACTTTAATAATGGAACACTTGTCACTGTAATAATGTTTACATACTGCTTTACTCATTTCATATGTATATACTGTATTCTATTAGACTATTTTAGTCAATGCCACTCCTACATTTCTCATTTCTCATTCTAATATTTAGATATTTATTAATTGCATTATTTTACTTTTAGATTTGTCTTGTTATGAATTGTTAGATATTACTGCACCGTTGGAGCTAGGAACACAAGCATTTCGCTACACCGCAATAACATCTGCTGAAAATGTATATGTGACCAATAACATCTGCTGAAAATGAGTATGTGACAAATACAATTTGATTTGATTAGATTATTTGAACTATGCCTTTATATCGTGTGTGTGTGCATATTAGTGTGTGTGTGTGTGTGTGTGTGTGTGTGTGTGTGTGTGTGTGTGTGTGTGTTTGAGTGTGTGTGTGTGTGTTTGAGTGTGTGTGTGTGTGTGTGTACGTGCGTGCGTGCATGCGTGCGTGCGTGTGTGTGTGTGTGTGTGTGTGTGTGTGTTTGAGTGTGTGTGTGTGTGCGTGCGTGCGTGCATGCGTGCGTGCGTGTGTGTGTGTGTGTGAATGCAGAATGGTTAGTGAGCGATGTAAATAAATAACTGTTCGTTTAATTATTACACAAATACAGAAACACTCGCAGCCCTCACCATGTGTGTAGTGGGGTCCTCTGATGGTGGCAGTGTGGTAGTGTTGGACGGCATGGTGATGCTTGGTAACTGATTAAAATATTAAAACTGTCTCCGTAGCAACCAGGTGAGTCCCCCTTCAGTCCTCTCCTGACAACGAGAAAAACACAAAAACTTAGTTTAATATAAACAGTTAGTTTAGTATAAACAGAATCTAAGACGCACACCAGACATCTGTCTGTCTGTCTGTCTGTCTTTCTCTCTGCCTGTCAGTCTGCCTGTTTCTGTCTGTCTGTAAAAAGATTATCTATTTAGAGATGAGTACAGGATATGACATCATCACAGAGCTCACATACATCTGACAACAGCACATACCATACTATGCAGTGTGTGTGTGAACCACACCACCTTAACTCAAAGTCAACTCACCACAGAGACAAAGACAGTTTCTGTAGGTCACACACAGTATAGTATGGTATGTTCTGTTTTAATACTACACAGTATAGTATGGTACGTTCTGTTTTAATACTACACAGTATAGTATGGTACGTTCTGTTTTAATACTACACAGTATAGTATGGTATGTTCTGTTTTAATACTACACAGTATAGTATGGTACGTTCTGTTTTAATACTACACAGTATAGTATGGTACGTTCTGTTTTAATACTACACAGTATAGTATGGTACGTTCTGTTTTAATACTACACAGTATAATATGGTATGTTCTGTTTTAATACTACACAGGCTACAATATCCAACTAAATCAGAGAGGAGGCAATAAAACCGGATCCGTGTTGTTGTTGTTCCCCTGCCTGCAAGAAGCTCTTATGGGGCAGGTACAGCGGCCACGCGCCCCTAGACAGAATGCACCCGTTAACCTCGACAGGCAGGCACGCGCCCCAGCGTCAGTTCCGTGTGCCTGCATCTGGAGGAAAACCCGACTCTATCGGACCTCCGCGAGACTAGCAGACTTCCATTACGTGCAATCATTATTTTCTTACCGGAGGAGATGTCCGGTTTGTCTTGAACCAAATAAAACTCCTCAAGTTCACGCGCCGTTGCCTTGTATACGGTACACATCTGCACGCGCACAGCGGAACCGATCCAGGCTTTCTCCGTGCTTTATCCCCGGCCTCCTCTCTCTCGCTCTCGCGCTCTCTCTGCCTCCCTCCCTCTCTTTCTGAGCTGCAGAGGAGAGGTCGCAGCACCGGATAACGTCTCCGCCAGGTCCTAGAGTCTGGAATCTGATAACCACTAGAACCTTATGTCCTCACATGGAACATATGTTGGTCTCTACCCACTTACCCACTAACCTAGAACAAGGTCCGGGAGGCCTCCCTTGTGTTCACGTTTTTTTTTTTTTTTGCCATAGCACTACACAGATGATTAAAATCATCAAAACTTGATGATGAGTTGGTTATTTGCATTGTAGTGCCTGGGCACCTTAGACATACTGTTTTATCCATGTACTGTATGTAGTGTATTCTAGTCAAGTCTCATCCTATATCACTACTGCTGTACACACATTTTCTATTCATACAGTATTCTGTCCATAATGTGTAAACACACAATCCTATATAACTACTGTCTATACACACCACCCTATTATAACTACTGTCTATACACACTATCCTATTATAACTACTGTCTATATACACCACCCTATTATAACTACTGTCTATACACACCATCCTATTATAACTACTGTCTATATACACCACCCTATTATAACTACTGTCTATACACACCATCCTATTATAACTACTGTCTATACACACCATCCTATTATAACTACTGTCTATATACACCATCCTATTTAACTACTGTCTATACACACCACCCTATTATAACTACTGTCTATAAACACCACCCTATTATAACTACTGTCTATATACACCACCCTATTATAACTACTGTCTATACACACCATCCTATTATAACCACTGTCTATACCCACCACCCTATTATAACTACTGTCTATACACACCACCCTATTATAACTACTGTCTATATACACCATCCTATTTAACTACTGTCTATACACACCACCCTATTATAACTACTGTCTATAAACACCACCCTATTATAACTACTGTCTATACACACCATCCTATTATAACTACTGTCTATACACACCACCCTATTATAACTACACTCTATACACACCACCCTATTATAACTACTGTCTATACACACCACCCTATTATAACTACTGTCTATACACACCACCCTATTATAACTACTGTCTATATACACCACCCTATTATAACTACTGTCTATATACACCATCCTATTATAACTACTGTCTATACTGTCTATACACACCACCCTATTATAACTACTGTCTATACACACCACCCTATTATAACTACTGTCTATACACACCATCCTATTATAACTACTGTCTATATACACCATCCTACATAACTACTGTCTATACACACCACCCTATTATAACTACTGTCTATACACACCACCCTATTATAACTACTGTCTATACACACCACCCTATTATAACTACTGTCTATACACACCATCCTACATAACTACTGTCTATACACACCATCCTATTATAACTACTGTCTATACACACCACCCTATTATAACTACTGTCTATACACACCACCCTATTATAACTACTGTCTATACACCACCCTATTATAACTACTGTCTATACACACCACCCTGTTATAACTACTGTCTATACACACCACCCTATTATAACTACTGTCTATACACACCATCCTATTATAACTACTGTCTATACACACCACCCTATTATAACTACTGTCTATACACACCACCCTATTATAACTACTGTCTATACACACCACCCTATTATAACTACTGTCTATACACATCATCCTATATAACTACTGTCTATACACACCACCCTATTATAACTACTGTCTATACACACCATCCTATATAACTACTGTCTATACACACCACCCTGTTATAACTACTGTCTATACACACCACCCTATTATAACTACAGTCTATACACACCACCCTATTATAACTACTGTCTATACACACCATCCTATTTAACTACTGTCTATACACACCACCCTATTATAACTACTGTCTATACACACCACCCTATTATAACTACTGTCTATACACCACCCTATTATAACTACTGTCTATACACACCACCCTGTTATAACTACTGTCTATACACACCACCCTATTATAACTACTGTCTATATACACCATCCTATTATAACTACTGTCTATACTGTCTATACACACCACCCTATTATAACTACTGTCTATACACACCACCCTATTATAACTACTGTCTATACACACCATCCTATTATAACTACTGTCTATATACACCATCCTACATAACTACTGTCTATACACACCACCCTATTATAACTACTGTCTATACACACCACCCTATTATAACTACTGTCTATACACACCACCCTATTATAACTACTGTCTATACACACCATCCTACATAACTACTGTCTATACACACCATCCTATATAACTACTGTCTATACACACCACCCTATTATAACTACTGTCTATATACACCATCCTATTATAACTACTGTCTATACTGTCTATACACACCACCCTATTATAACTACTGTCTATACACACCACCCTATTATAACTACTGTCTATACACACCACCCTATTATAACTACTGTCTATACACACCACCCTATTATAACTACTGTCTATACACACCACCCTATTATAACTACTGTCTATACACACCATCCTATATAACTACTGTCTATACACACCACCCTGTTATAACTACTGTCTATACACACCACCCTATTATAACTACAGTCTATACACACCACCCTATTATAACTACTGTCTATACACACCATCCTATTTAACTACTGTCTATACACACCACCCTATTATAACTACTGTCTATACACACCACCCTATTATAACTACTGTCTATACACACCACCCTATTATAACTACTGTCTATACACCACCCTATTATAACTACTGTCTATACACACCACCCTGTTATAACTACTGTCTATACACACCACCCTATTATAACTACTGTCTATACACACCATCCTATTATAACTACTGTCTATACACACCACCCTATTATAACTACTGTCTATACACACCACCCTATTATAACTACTGTCTATACACACCACCCTATTATAACTACTGTCTATACACATCATCCTATATAACTACTGTCTATACACACCACCCTATTATAACTACTGTCTATACACACCATCCTATATAACTACTGTCTATACACACCACCCTGTTATAACTACTGTCTATACACACCACCCTATTATAACTACTGTCTATACACACCATCCTATTTAACTACTGTCTATACACACCACCCTATTATAACTACTGTCTATACACACCATCCTATTTAACTACTGTCTATACACACCATCCTATTTAACTACTGTCTATACACACCACCCTATTATAACTACTGTCTATACACACCATCCTATTTAACTACTGTCTATACACACCACCCTGTTATAACTACACTCTATACACACCACCCTATTATAACTACTGTCTATACACACCACCCTATTATAACTACTGTCTATACACACCATCCTATTTAACTACTGTCTATACACACCATCCTATTTAACTACTGTCTATACACACCATCCTATATAACTATTGCTGTACACACCTTTTCTATTCATATACTGTCCATAATATTTATACACACCATCATATATACTGAACGAAAATATAAACACCATATGTAACAATTTAAAAGATCTCTCTAAAACGAATTTGGAGGCGGTTTATGGTAGAGAAATTAACATGACATTATCTGGCAACAGCTCTGGTGGACATTCCTGCAGTCAACATGCCTACTGCACACGCCCTCAAAACATGAGGCATTGTGTTGTGTGACAAAACTGCACATATTAAAGTGGCCTTTTATTGTTCTCAGCACAAGGTGCACCTGTGTACCGATCATGCTGTTTAATCATCTTTTTGATATGCCACACCTGTCAGGTGGATGGATTATCTTGGCAGAGTAATGCTCTCTAAGAGGGATGTAAAGAAAGTTGTGCACAACATTTGAGAGAAATAAGCTTTTTGTGTGTATGGAACATTTCTGGTATCTTTTATTTCAGCTCATGAAACATGGGACCAACACTTTACATGTATATTTTTGCTCAGTATAATACACCACATGGAGTGCATATGATAATATAATGCTTTACTCTGATATTGCTCGCTCTGATGTTGCTCATTCGTCTTGTTTGCTTGTTGGATTATGTGTATATTGTTATTGTATTGCTGGTTATTACTGTACTAGTGGAGCTAGAAACATAATCATTTCACCTGCCATGACATCTGTGTGTGTGACCAATAAACTTTGATTTGATTATTGAAGATATTTTGATATGCAGCCTAATCCAGTAATTGTCCTTATTTTAAGATTGACAATTCGACTATAGTTGCTATCAATATAAGACTTAATAAGAAGTTTTTTTGTTCAGTAGAGATTAATTAAATACATCTGATTTCACAAATTTCATGAATTTAGGGTTCAACATCTGAGGAGATGGAAACACAACACACATGAACTAGATCATTGACTCTAAGTATAATACCCACTGCTAGTATCAATGTATTCATCCAACAGTAAACATAATACCCTAAAAAACATTGTAAGCTACTACCCATAATACCTCTAGGCCTATGCCCTTGCAATGGCCAGTGTGGGGTAAAGAGATGGGGAAGAACAGTCAATTGATCCCTTCCCAGCTAGCTAGTTCAGTCTGTTAAACCATTCATATCTGTCTAGTTCCGTCAGTAGTGCCTTTCCCAGCTAGCTAGTTCAGTCAGTTGAGCCTTTCCCAGCAAGCTAGTTCAGTAATTTCAGTCAGTTGAGACCTTCCCAGCTACATAGCTTGTTCAGTCAGTTGAGCCCGTCCCAGGTAGCTAGTTCCACCAATACCTCAACTAGCTAGTTCAGCCAGTTGAGCCCTTCCCAGCTAGCTAGTTCAGTCAGTTCAGTCAGTTGAGCCCTTCCCAGCTAGTTAGTTCAGTCAGTTCAGTCAGCTGAGCCCTTCCCATCTATCTTGTTCAGTCAGTTCAGTCAGATGAGCCATTATCAGGTAACAAGCTCAGTCAGTTGAAACATTCCCAGCTACATAGCTGGTTCAGTCATTAAAGTCAATTGAGCACATCCCAGGTAGCTAGTTCAGGCTTTTGAATCCTTCCCAGTTTTCTAGTTCAGCCAGTTCAGTCAAAAAAGCCCTCCCCTGCTATCTGGTCAAGTCATTTGAGCCCGTCCCAGCTATCTAGTTCTGTCAGTTAAATCCTTCCCAGCTAGCTAGTTCAGTCAGTTGATCCCTTCCCAGCTATTGTTTGAATGTTAAATGACGAGACAGAGGCATTGATGCGAGTAACCAGTCTTGTTCAGTACATCACAACACATCCGGGTATCTCAAGCACCCCGGTAAAACAGAGTTGCAGTAATGAACATTTACCAACAGATGGCATCACTGTGCCATCTTACACCCATAACAGCTATCTAGTTCTGTCAGTTAAATCCTTCCCAGCAAGCTAGTTTAGTCAGTTGAGCCCTTCCCAGCTAGCTAGTTCAGTCAGTTGAACCTAGCTAGCTAGTTCAGTCAGTTCAGTCAGTTGAGTCGTTCCCAATTAGCAAGTTCAGTCAGTTGAGCTCTTCACAGCTAGCTAGTTCAGTCAGTTGAGCTCTTCACAGCTAGCTAGTTCAGTCAGTTGAGCTCTTTACAGCTAGCTAGCTCAGTCAGTTGAGCTCTTCACGGCTAGCTAGTTCAGTCAGTTGAGCTCTCCACAGCTAGCTAGTTCAGTCAGTTGAGCTCTTCCCAGCTAGCTAGTTCAGTCAGTTCAGTCAGTTCAGCCCTTTCCTGCTAACAAGTTCAGTCAGTTTAGTTAGTTAAGCCCTAACCAGTTAGCTAGAATAGTCAATTGAGCCCTCAGCAGGAAGCTTGTTAAGTTAGTTCAGTCAGCTGAGCCCTTCCCAGCTATCTAGTTCAGTCAGTTCAGTCAGTTGAGTCCTTCCCAGCTAGCTAGTTCAGTCAGTTGAGACATTCCATGCTAGCTAGTTCAGACAGTTGATCCCACCCCAGCTAGCTAGTTGTCAGTTGATCCCACCCCAGCTAGCTAGTTCAGACATTTGAGCCCTTCCCAGCCAGCTAGTTCAGTCAGTTTAGTCCTTCCCAGCTAGCTATTTCAGTCAGTTCAGTCAGTTGAATCCTTCCCATCTAGCTAGTTCAGTCAGTTGTGCCCATCCCAGCTAGCTAGCTCGATCAGTTCACTCAGTTGATCCCTTCCCAGCTAGCTTGTTCAGTCAGTCCAGTCAGTTGTTACTGCCATAGCTAGAAAGTTCAGTCAGATCAGTCAGTGTGGAGACCAGCTAGCTATTTCAGTCATTTCAGTCAGTTGAATCCTTCCCAGCTAGCTAGTTTATTCAGTTGAGCCCTTCATATATAGCTAGTCCAGTAAGTTCAGTCATTTGAGCCCTTCCCAGGTAGCTAGTTCAGTCAGTTCAGTCATTTGAGCCCTTCCCAGGTAGCTAGTTCAGTCAGTTCAGTCATTTGAGCCCTTCCCAGGTAGCTAGTTCAGCCAGTTCAGTCAGTTGAGCCCTTCCTAGCTTTCTAGTTCAGTCAATTCAGTCAGTTGAACCCAGCTAGCTAGTTCAGTCAGTTCAGTCAGTTGAGTCATTCCCAGCTAGCTAGTTCAGTCAGTTGAGCTCTTCCTAGCTAGTAAGTTCAGTCAATTCAGTCAGTTGAGCCCTTCCCAGCTAGTTAGTTCAGTCAATTCAGTCAGTTGAACCCAGCTAGCTAGTTCAGTTTGTTCAGTCAGTTGAGTCATTCCCAGCTAGCTCGTTCAGTCAGTTGGCTGTACTACTGACGCCTTTTCTCGTCGTGGGAAAGACTTATTGTTGTCTTTTCGTAAAACAACTTGTTGCAGTATAGAGCCAATCTGGATTCCAAGGCGATCCTGAGGGAAATCGACAAGTACCAACAGCTTTACGCTTTGGAGGAGCAACATACTCCATCATGGAAAGATCCGACCACCTCACAAGTTAATTTTAACCTGACAAAAAATAAAAACTGATTCATCTACAGACATGGACGATTTACTTACCATTGAGGTAGAGGCTAGTGCTCTGGCTGGAATCCATGCAACAATGGAAAAGTTGTGTGAGGAGGTAGCAGGGCTGAGAGGGAGTTTGGAGAGTGAAATTCTCAAACTCCAAAGAGAAAACAAGACACTCACAGCCAAGGTAAAATTCCACATGGATTGTCTACTCAGGGAAAACAGGGTGATGAAGGAGACACTACTAGACATACAAAGTCGTAGCGTGAAAATCTATTTTTTTCTGGTATTCCTGAGGACGCATCCAATAATCCAGAGAGCGCGATCAGAGAATTCATGCAATCCACCTTGAAACTTCCTATAGAGACTGTGAACAAGATGGCTTTCCACCAAGTACACAGATTTGGAGCTCGGAGCGACAAGTCGAAGGGTCCCCGACCGATCATCGCAAAATTTGAACACTACCAACAAAAGGAGCTGATCAAAAGCAGAGGAAGGGAGCTTAAAGGGACCAAATTCAGTCTCAATGACCAATTTCCAAAGGAGATAAACGAACGTCATAATAGACTGTATCCGGTAAAAGACAGCAAAGGAAGGATGGTAGGCGTGCCTTTATCATTGTGGACAAACTCTTTATAGATGGACAGCTATTCTGAGACAGCTCCATAACTCCGTGGCTGTACTAAATTATACAGGGACTTCAGGTTACGAAAAAAAAGGTATGGGAACTGTTTAAAATATCTGAACATTATGAAGTGGATGTGAACACACACGTACTCAACTACATGCTTGCTTACAAATACAGACTTATACATACACACACACCTGATCTCGCTCTCTTCTCTCACTCTATCTTTCTTTCTTTCTCTTCTCTCCCTCTCTCTATTGTCGAGAACTGTTTCATAATATGTGTTTATGGTTTGTCTCTGTTTTATGTATTTGTCTCCAAGTTTATATATGTTTACAACAAGCAAGGGGACGATATCAGAATAGGGGCATTGGGGAATAATAACATATTGTACGGAGTACATTTGTACTGTAGTGAAGCCGCCTCTAGAGTAATACAAGGTCTCTTTCATTATCTTGTGAAACGTCAATTGCTATGGAAATGCTGGGATGTGTTTTTCAATTATGTTAAAGGTAATTGTGATGCAACTATGATGGTGATACGATATGGATTACAATTATGAATATTAAGGCTATATGCACTACATGTTACACACATTGACACTCAAACATGGAGGTTATTATTTATTTGGACATCACACATTATAGTCCTACTCTTATACAGACATCATACACACTCATTATATCATATCCAATATCATACACATCAACCTACTCAGATTTGTTACACATAATTTGTCTAAATTTTCTAACATCTGTGGCATTGGCTCACAGGCAAACAGGCAAGGGAATATTTTTGTTGTTGTTGCTAGAACCTATTTCTTGAATTCTAAATATCAGACATTTGAAAGCTCTAGTTTTGACCTTCATAATACCTCTGCTGGCAGTAACTTAACAAGCACTAATTATGGTCAATTTAGCCTAAGAATAGTATCTAATTGGGGTGAAATAAGTATAGCTAGTTATAATTGTAACGGTTTGGCAGATTATAAGAAAAGATCAGTCTTTACATGAGGAATATAACATATACTGTTTACAGGAAACTCACTCTACATTCTTAGATGAAGTTGTGTGGAAAAGGGAATGGGGTGGTGAAATAATTTCCGGTCATGGTCAGAGGAACTCAAAGGGTGTGATGATATTAATTAACAAACATTTCCATCTGAATGTGCAAATAATCAGGAATGATTCACAAGGAAGGTGGATCCTTTCGAATATGAAAGTGGACGAAAATTATATTTGGCTCATTAATCTATATGGTCCAAATCAGGATGATCCACATTTCTTCGAAAACATTTATACCAATTTATTGAACTTACAGGCAACAAATGATCTAATCATTATGGTAGGAGACTATAACACAGTGTTAAGTACTTCAATGGACCGTAAACGTAATCACTCTACAAATTATCATCACTGTGCCCTTAAGGAAATCACAAATATTATGGACACATTAGAAATAGTGGATATTTGGAGACTAAAAAACCCCGACCTAGTGAGATATACATGGAGGAGACTTAATCAAGCTAGTCGTCTTGACTACTTTCTTGTCTCTCTCTCTTGCATCAAAGGTTAAAGAAGTTTTAATAGGAGACAGAATGCGATCGGATCATCTAATTGGCATTCACATAACTCATGGATTTTCCACTTGGACGGCAATATTGGCCAACTTATTTTTAACTAAGACAAAATAATTTAGAACTGAATTTTTCCAGTATAATATAGGTTCAGCAAATCCCCTTATTGTCTGGGATACCTTTAAATGTACCTTCAGGGGTCATTCAATATTCATCCATAATTTTAAAAAAGCAGTTTCTGACTAAAGAAACAAGACTAACAAGGGAAATCCATGAGCTAATAGTACAGGTAGATACAAAATAAGTTAGAGGAAAAACAAAAAGAACTTGAGGAACTTACTCAAGAACGATCTCATGTAATCTATTACAAAAATAAAGATGGATGGAATATGGAGAAAAATGCACAAAATTCTTCCTGAATCTCCAATACAGGAACGCTAACAAAAATAATTTGCAGAAACTCGTTAATGCAGACGGAGACATCTATGATCCGTGCGGAAGCCAAATTACAGAGGAAGAACTTTTTGAGGCTGTTAAATCCTTTCAGTCTGGAAAAACCCCAGGCCTTGATGGCATACTGGTATTTTTTGACATACTAAAAGCTCCATTGTTAGATTGTTTTAACTACTCTTATAGAAATGGTAGTCTGTCAGGTACTCAGCAGGAAGGTCTGATTTCTCTATTATCAAAACAAGATCCAGATGGAAGATATATAGTCCCCGTCTATCTAAAAAACTGGAGGCCCCTTAACCTTCAATGTTGTGATGCAAAAATACTAGCGAAATGCATAGCACTCAGAATTAAAAGGGTTTTTACCAGGTATTGTTCATCCTGATCAGACAGGTTTTTTACATGGATGATACATTGGAGATAATTTACGACAACTACTAGAAATAATAGAACATCATGAAACATATAAGAAGTCAGGAATGGTATTTATAGGGGATTTTGAAAAGGCATTTGATAAAGTAAGACTGGATTTTATTGATAAATGCCTGCATTTTTAGCAATTTCGGTAATTCTCTTATAAAATTGGTAAAAATCATGTATAGCAACCCCAGGTGTAAAATAGTGTCACTATTTTGTTTTGGTCAGGGTGTGATTTGGGTGGGCAGTCTCTGTTCTATGATTTTCTATTTCTATGTGTTTGGCCGGGTGTGGTTCTCAATCAGGGACAGCTGTCTATTGTTGTCTCTGATTGAGAACCATACTTAGGTACCCTTTTCCCCCACCTGTTTTGTGGGAAGTTAACTTTGTCTTTGTTCAGGGCACATAGCCCAAAGCTTCATGGTTTGGTATTTGTTCTTCGTTTTGTCTGCATCATTTTTTAATAAAGAGGAAATGTACGCTTACCATGCTGCACCTTGGTCCAGTCCTTCAGCCAGCCGTGACAAATAGTAAATAACAGCTACTTTTCAGAGTTTTGAATTGTCAAGAGGAGTTAATCAAGGGTGTCCGCTGTCACCATATCTATTCGTTATGGTCATCGAAATGCTAGCTATTAAAATCAGATCCAATAACAACATTAGAGGATTAGAAATCCAAGGCTTTAAAACACAGGTGTCCATGTGTGTCGATGACTCAAGTTTTATATTAAGTCCACAAGCTAGATCCCTGCAATGTCCCATTAAAGATCTAGATAACTTTTCTGTACTCTCTGGACTAAAACCTAATTATGATAAGTGTACAATATTACGTATTGGATTCTTAAAAAATACAACTTTTACATTACCCCGCAGCTTACCTATAAAATGGGCTGATGGTGAATTAGACATACTCGGTAGTCATATCACAAAATATATAAGTAAGCTCTCCACAATGAATTTCAAAAGAAAACTTGTAAAATAGACAAGATCCTGCAACCATGGAGAGGTAAATAACTGTCTATTTATGGAAAATTGCCCTGATTAACTCCTTAGTCATATCTCAGTTTACTCACTTACTTATGGCGCTGCCTACTCCTGATGATTCGTTTCTCAAATCATATGAGGAAAAAATATTTAGCTTTATCTGGGACGCTAAACCAGACAAAATAAAATGAGCCTATCTATATTAATGAATATGAATTAGGTGGGTTGAGGTTATTAAATATAAAAGCACTTAACCTCTAAAAGGTTCACTCATTCAAAAGTTTTATTTGAACCCTAAATGGTCCTCAAGTAGGTTAATAAGAAAAGCTCATCCATTGTTTAAACATTGCCTTTTTGCCTTTGTGCAGATTGCCACGTCTCATTTTCAATTAATTGAAAATGATACTTTTTTCAAAGTATCTGTCTTTTTCAAACAAGCATTACAGAGCTGTCTACAATTACAATTTTATCCTCCTGAAAAGATAAAACAAATATTACAACAAATATTATGGCTGAACTCAAATGTGCTGGTTGATAAAATACCTGTATTTATGGGAATTTTGTTCTTAAATTATATTGTAAATTGTAATGGTAGAGTTATGTCCTTCGTGGAGTTGTACGGGAAGGTCTGCTCAATCCAAGAGTACAACCAATTGATTACAGCATTGTCCCAAAAATGGAGGAGGCGGGTGGCAGCGGGAGGAGGTAGGGAACTGGTCTGTCTGCCCAATATAAAGGATCAAAACTGGAGGAGGCAAGTGGCAGTGGGAGGAGGTAGGGAACTGGTCTGTCTGCCAAATATAAAGGATCAAAACTGGAGGAATAAAAATAGCATAAATAGGAAAGTATACCAGTTTCATTTGAGGACCAGGATGTTGACAACTGTGCCATACAGATTGCAAAATAGTTTAGATTTTTGATGTACCGATTCCATGGTACAGGGTGTATGAGTTGATATATAAAACAACGCAAGATTCAAGACTTCGTGCTTTTCAGCTAACACTATTATATAGAATTTTTGCCACCAACAAAATGTTTAATATTTGGGGCATAAAATCATCGAAGCTCTGCAGATTTTGTTGTGAGGATACAGAATCAATAGACCATTTATTTTGGTATTGCCTTCAGGTTGCCTGTTTCTGGTCTCAGGTTCAGGAATGGCTGAAAATGCATAGCATTGATCTAAAATTGACCCTAGAAATAGTACTGTTAGGAGATCTGGAGAGACCGGGTCAGTCAATTACTAATATACTAATACTCTTAGTAAAAGTATTTATCTTCAACACACAATCTGTAGATTATATTCGATTAGATTCAAATTGTACGTTAAACATCATAGCATAGTTGAAATATATGTGTTGCGTAGAAACATGAAGTGGGTGACCAACAGAGATAGATGGGAGGGGCTGAGGGTTGGTATGTGGAATTGGAGACAATCGGGAGTGGAAGTGCTGTGTGAGAGAGAGAATGATGGTAAAAAAAAAGTCAAAATAAAACATAATAAAAGTACATTTGAATGACACTAAGTGGCAGTGTTTTTACAACTGAAGCCGGTTTGCCTGAGGTTGATGCTGTGCAGATGTTGGTACACATGCATGTACACACACTCTCATTCAAATAAACACATACAAGAACACACACATACATGTAATAGTGCCAGACATGCACACAAACATATACAGTAGGCATTGCTGTTATGATTTCAGTTGTCCTTGATGTCCTTTGTTTTAAATCTATAATTTTGTTTTATATATATATTTTTTTTAATTTGCATTGTTGTTTGCTGTTTTCTTATGTCTTTTTCTTTTGTCTCTTTAGTTCATTATCTTGGTTGTTGGTGGATTGGGGGGTTCTTGGGGGTGGGGGTTCATTATCTTGGTTGTTGGTGGATTGGGGGGTTCTTGGGGGTGGGGGTTCATTATCTTGGTTGTTGGTGGATTGGGGGGTTCTTGGGGGTGGGGGTTCATTATCTTGGTTGTTGGTGGATTGGGGGGTTCTTGGGGGTGGGGGTTCATTATCTTGGTTGTTGGTGGATTGGGGGGTTCTTGGGGGTGGGGGTTCATTATCTTGGTTGTTGGTGGATTGGGGGGTTCTTGGGGGTGGGGGTTCATTATCTTGGTTGTTGGTGGATTGGGGGGTTCTTGGGGGTGGGGGTTCATTATCTTGGTTGTTGGTGGATTGGGGGGTTCTTGGGGGTGGGGGTTCATTATCTTGGTTGTTGGTGGATTGGGGGGTTCTTGGGGGTGGGGGTTCATTATCTTGGTTGTTGGTGGATTGGGGGGTTCTTGGGGGTGGGGGTTCATTATCTTGGTTGTTGGTGGATTGGGGGGTTCTTGGGGGTGGGGGTTCATTATCTTGGTTGTTGGTGGATTGGGGGGTTCTTGGGGGTGGGGGTTCATTATCTTGGTTGTTGGTGGATTGGGGGGTTCTTGAGGAATGCAATTCATTGTATTTTTTTCTCTTCTTGGGTGGGGCTGTGGGAGGGGTCTCGAATGGCTGAGGGACAGCTATTGGGGAACTGTGGGGGGATCTTGGAGGGTTCGGGTTTCACAAGATTGTGATCATGAAATAAGAAACTATGACATATATTTTATATCACTATCATGCACACGCACCCTCACACATAAGGATGGCTCTGTTGTGGAAAGACTGATACATGTTTGATAGTGTCTTGATGCTGTATTGTTTGTCCTTCATGTTCTAATACTTTAATGTTATCCCTTCCTTGTGTTTTTTGTAATAAATAATTTTAACAAAGTTCAGTAAGTTCAATCGGTTGAGCCATTCCCAGCTAGCTAGTTCAGTCATTTCAGTCAATTGAGTCCTTCCCAGCTAGCTAGTTCAGTCATTTCAGTCAGTTGAGTCCTTCCCAGCTAGCTAGTTCAGTCAGTTGTCAGTTAATCCCACCACTGCTAGCTAGTTCAGTCAGTTGAGCCCTTCCCAGCTAACCCTTATCCTAACTCTAACCACGCCAAAATGGAAAGAGTAGAATAGAGAGAGTACCACTACCTGACCCACACAAAACAGCCGAGGAGCCTGCCTAGAGCGTAGCCTGTTTGCCAGATAGCCAGTGGAGAGAAAATATATCTGTAAACAGGCTACACTCTAGGCAGTCTCTTCGGCTGTTTTGTGTGGGTCTGGTAGTGGTACTCTCTCTATTCTACACTTTTCGTTTCGGCATGGCCTGGGTAACATTCTCAGGCTATGTCTATATACTGTATGTTACCCAGTAATAGCTGTCTAGATAATGTATGTTACCCAGGCATAGCTGTCTAGATACTGTATGTTACCCAGGCATAGCTGTCTAGATAATGTATGTTACCCAGGCATAGCTGTCTAGATAATGTATGTTACCCAGTAATAGCTGTCTAGATTCTGTATGTTACCCAGGCATAGCTGTCTAGATACTGTATGTTACCCAGGCATAGCTGTCTAGATAATGTATGTTACCCAGGCATAGCTGTCTAGATACTGTATGTTACCCAGGCATAGCTGTCTAGATACTGTATGTTACCCCGGCATAGCTGTCTAGATACTGTATGTTACCCAGGCATAGCTGTCTAGATACTGTATGTTACCCAGGCATAGCTGTCTAGATAATGTATGTTACCCAGGCATAGCTGTCTAGATACTGTATGTTACCCAGGCATAGCTGTCTAGATACTGTATGTTACCCAGGCATAGCTGTCTAGATAATGTATGTTACCCAGGCATAGCTGTCTAGATAATGTATGTTACCCAGGCATAGCTGTCTAGATAATGTATGTTACCCAGTAATAGCTGTCTAGATTCTGTATGTTACCCAGGCATAGCTGTCTAGATACTGTATGTTACCCAGGCATAGCTGTCTAGATAATGTATGTTACCCAGGCATAGCTGTCTAGATACTGTATGTTACCCAGGCATAGCTGTCTAGATACTGTATGTTACCCCGGCATAGCTGTCTAGATACTGTATGTTACCCAGGCATAGCTGTCTAGATACTGTATGTTACCCAGGCATAGCTGTCTAGATAATGTATGTTACCCAGGCATAGCTGTCTAGATACTGTATGTTACCCAGGCATAGCTGTCTAGATACTGTATGTTACCCAGGCATAGCTGTCTAGATAATGTATGTTACCCAGGCATAGCTGTCTAGATACTGTATGTTACCCAGGCATAGCTGTCTAGATAATGTATGTTACCCAGGCATAGCTGTCTAGATAATGTATGTTACCCAGGCATAGCTGTCTAGATACTGTATGTTACCCAGGCATAGCTGTCTAGATACTGTATGTTACCCAGGCATAGCTGTCTAGATACTGTATGTTACCCAGGCATAGCTGTCTAGATACTGTATGTTACCAGGCATAGCTGTCTAGATACTGTATGTTACCCAGGCATAGCTGTCTAGATAATGTATGTTACCCAGGCATAGCTGTCTAGATACTGTATGTTACCCAGGCATAGCTGTCTAGATAAAGTATGTTACCCAGGCATAGCTGTCTAGATACTGTATGTTACCCAGGCATAGCTGTCTAGATACTGTATGTTACCCAGGCATAGCTGTCTAGATAATGTATGTTACCCAGGCATAGCTGTCTAGATACTGTATGTTACCCAGGCATAGCTGTCTAGATAAAGTATGTTACCCAGGCATAGCTGTCTAGATACTGTATGTTACCCAGGCATAGCTGTCTAGATACTGTATGTTACCCAGGCATAGCTGTCTAGATACTGTATGTTACCCCGGGATAGCTGTCTAGATACTGTATGTTACCCAGGCATAGCTGTCTAGATACTGTATGTTACCCAGGCATAGCTGTCTAGATAATGTATGTTACCCAGGCATAGCTGTCTAGATACTGTATGTTACCCAGGCATAGCTGTCTAGATACTGTATGTTACCCAGGCATAGCTGTCTAGATACTGTATGTTACCCAGGCATAGCTGTCTAGATACTGTATGTTACCCAGGCATAGCTGTCTAGATAATGTATGTTACCCAGGCATAGCTGTCTAGATAATGTATGTTACCCAGGCATAGCTGTCTAGATACTGTATGTTACCCAGGCATAGCTGTCTAGATACTGTATGTTACCCAGGCATAGCTGTCTAGATACTGTATGTTACCCAGGCATAGCTGTCTAGATACTGTATGTTACCCAGGCATAGCTGTCTAGATACTGTATGTTACCCAGGCATAGCTGTCTAGATAATGTATGTTACCCAGGCATAGCTGTCTAGATACTGTATGTTACCCAGGCATAGCTGTCTAGATAAAGTATGTTACCCAGGCATAGCTGCCTAGATACTGTATGTTACCCAGGCATAGCTGTCTAGATACTGTATGTTACCCCGGGATAGCTGTCTAGATACTGTATGTTACCCAGGCATAGCTGTCTAGATACTGTATGTTACCCAGGCATAGCTGTCTAGATAATGTATGTTACCCAGGCATAGCTGTCTAGATACTGTATGTTACCCAGGCATAGCTGTCTAGATAATGTATGTTACCCAGGCATAGCTGTCTAGATACTGTATGTTACCCAGGCATAGCTGTCTAGATAATGTATGTTACCCAGTAATAGCTGTCTAGATAATGTATGTTACCCAGTAATAGCTGTCTAGATACTGTATGTTACCCCGGCATAGCTGTCTAGATACTGTATGTTACCCAGGCATAGCTGTCTAGATAATGTATGTTACCCAGGCATAGCTGTCTAGATACTGTATGTTACCCAGGCATAGCTGTCTAGATACTGTATGTTACCCCGGCATAGCTATCTAGATACTGTATGTTACCCAGGCATAGCTGTCTAGATACTGTATGTTACCCAGGCATAGCTGTCTAGATAATGTATGTTACCCAGGCATAGCTGTCTAGATACTGTATGTTACCCAGGCATAGCTGTCTAGATAATGTATGTTACCCAGGCATAGCTGTCTAGATACTGTATGTTACCCAGGCATAGCTGTCTAGATAATGTATGTTACCCAGGCATAGCTGTCTAGATACTGTATGTTACCCAGGCATAGCTGTCTAGATAATGTATGTTACCCAGGCATAGCTGTCTAGATACTGTATGTTACCCAGGCATAGCTGTCTAGATACTGTATGTTACCCAGGCATAGCTGTCTAGATAATGTATGTTACCCAGTAATAGCTGTCTAGATAATGTATGTTACCCAGTAATAGCTCTCTAGATACTGTATGTTACCCCGGCATAGCTGTCTAGATACTGTATGTTACCCAGGCATAGCTGTCTAGATAATGTATGTTACCCAGGCATAGCTGTCTAGATACTGTATGTTACCCAGGCATAGCTGTCTAGATACTGTATGTTACCCAGGCATAGCTGTCTAGATAATGTATGTTACCCAGGCATAGCTGTCTAGATAATGTATGTTATCCAGGCATAGCTGTCTAGATAATGTATGTTACCCAGGCATAGCTGTCTAGATAATGTATGTTACCCCGGCATAGCTGTCTAGATACTGTATGTTACCCCGGCATAGCTGTCTAGATAATGTATGTTACCCAGGCATAGCTGTCTAGATACTGTATGTTACCCCGGCATAGCTGTCTAGATAATGTATGTTACCCAGGCATAGCTGTCTAGATACTGTATGTTACCCCGGCATAGCTGTCTAGATAATGTATGTTACCCAGGCATAGCTGTCTAGATACTGTATGTTACCCAGGCATAGCTGTCTAGATACTGTATGTTACCCAGGCATAGCTGTCTAGATACTGTATGTTACCCAGGCATAGCTGTCTAGATAATGTATGTTACCCAGGCATAGCTGTCTAGATACTGTATGTTACCCAGGCATAGATGTCTAGATACTGTATGTTACCCAGGCATAGCTGTCTAGATAATGTATGTTACCCAGTAATAGCTGTCTAGATAATGTATGTTACCCAGTAATAGCTGTCTAGATACTGTATGTTACCCCGGCATAGCTGTCTAGATACTGTATGTTACCCAGGCATAGCTGTCTAGATAATGTATGTTACCCAGGCATAGCTGTCTAGATACTGTATGTTACCCAGGCATAGCTGTCTAGATACTGTATTTTACCCAGGCATAGCTGTCTAGATAATGTATGTTACTCAGGCATAGCTGTCTAGATAATGTATGTTACCCAGGCATAGCTGTCTAGATAATGTATGTTACCCAGGCATAGCTGTCTAGATAATGTATGTTACCCCGGCATAGCTGTCTAGATACTGTATGTTACCCCGGCATAGCTGTCTAGATAATGTATGTTACCCAGGCATAGCTGTCTAGATACTGTATGTTACCCCGGCATAGCTGTCTAGATAATGTATGTTACCCAGGCATAGCTGTCTAGATACTGTATGTTACCCCGGCATAGCTGTCTAGATAATGTATGTTACCCAGGCATAGCTGTCTAGATAATGTATGTTACCCAGGCATAGCTGTCTAGATACTGTATGTTACCCAGGCATAGCTGTCTAGATACTGTATGTTACCCAGGCATAGCTGTCTAGATACTGTATGTTACCCAGGCATAGCTGTCTAGATACTGTATGTTACCCAGGCATAGCTGTCTAGATAATGTATGTTACCCCGGCATAGCTGTCTAGATACTGTATGTTACCCAGGCATAGCTGTCTAGATACTGTATGTTACCCAGGCATAGCTGTCTAGATAATGTATGTTACCCAGGCATAGCTGTCTAGATAATGTATGTTACCCCGGCATAGCTGTCTAGATACTGTATGTTACCCAGGCATAGCTGTCTAGATAATGTATGTTACCCAGGCATAGCTGTCTAGATACTGTATGTTACCCAGGCATAGCTGTCTAGATAATGTATGTTACCCAGGCATAGCTGTCTAGATACTGTATGTTGCCCAGGCATAGCTGTCTAGATACTGTATGTTACCCAGGCATAGCTGTCTAGATAATGTATGTTACCCAGGCATAGCTGTCTAGATACTGTATGTTACCCAGGCATAGCTGTCTAGATACTGTATGTTACCCCGGCATAGCTGTCTAGATACTGTATGTTACCCAGGCATAGCTGTCTAGATAATGTATGTTACCCAGGCATAGCTGTCTAGATACTGTATGTTACCCAGGCATAGCTGTCTAGATACTGTATGTTACCCAGGCATAGCTGTCTAGATAATGTATGTTACCCAGGCATAGCTGTCTAGATACTGTATGTTACCCAGGCATAGCTGTCTAGATAATGTATGTCACCCAGGCATAGCTGTCTAGATACTGTATGTTACCCAGGCATAGCTGTCTAGATAATGTATGTTACCCAGGCATAGCTGTCTAGATAATGTATGTTACCCAGGCATAGCTGTCTAGATAATGTATGTTACCCAGGCATAGCTGTCTAGATACTGTATGTTACCCAGGCATAGCTGTCTAGATACTGTATGTTACCCAGGCATAGCTGTCTAGATAATGTATGTTACCCAGGCATAGCTGTCTAGATACTGTATGTTACCCAGGCATAGCTGTCTAGATACTGTATGTTACCCAGGCATAGCTGTCTAGATACTGTATGTTACCCAGGCATAGCTGTCTAGATACTGTATGTTACCCAGGCATAGCTGTCTAGATAATGTATGTTACCCAGGCATAGCTGTCTAGATACTGTATGTTACCCAGGCATAGATGTCTAGATACTGTATGTTACCCAGGCATAGCTGTCTAGATAATGTATGTTACCCAGTAATAGCTGTCTAGATAATGTATGTTACCCAGTAATAGCTGTCTAGATACTGTATGTTACCCCGGCATAGCTGTCTAGATACTGTATGTTACCCAGGCATAGCTGTCTAGATAATGTATGTTACCCAGGCATAGCTGTCTAGATACTGTATGTTACCCAGGCATAGCTGTCTAGATACTGTATTTTACCCAGGCATAGCTGTCTAGATAATGTATGTTACTCAGGCATAGCTGTCTAGATAATGTATGTTACCCAGGCATAGCTGTCTAGATAATGTATGTTACCCAGGCATAGCTGTCTAGATAATGTATGTTACCCCGGCATAGCTGTCTAGATACTGTATGTTACCCCGGCATAGCTGTCTAGATAATGTATGTTACCCAGGCATAGCTGTCTAGATACTGTATGTTACCCCGGCATAGCTGTCTAGATAATGTATGTTACCCAGGCATAGCTGTCTAGATACTGTATGTTACCCCGGCATAGCTGTCTAGATAATGTATGTTACCCAGGCATAGCTGTCTAGATAATGTATGTTACCCAGGCATAGCTGTCTAGATACTGTATGTTACCCAGGCATAGCTGTCTAGATACTGTATGTTACCCAGGCATAGCTGTCTAGATACTGTATGTTACCCAGGCATAGCTGTCTAGATACTGTATGTTACCCAGGCATAGCTGTCTAGATAATGTATGTTACCCCGGCATAGCTGTCTAGATACTGTATGTTACCCAGGCATAGCTGTCTAGATACTGTATGTTACCCAGGCATAGCTGTCTAGATAATGTATGTTACCCAGGCATAGCTGTCTAGATAATGTATGTTACCCCGGCATAGCTGTCTAGATACTGTATGTTACCCAGGCATAGCTGTCTAGATAATGTATGTTACCCAGGCATAGCTGTCTAGATACTGTATGTTACCCAGGCATAGCTGTCTAGATAATGTATGTTACCCAGGCATAGCTGTCTAGATACTGTATGTTGCCCAGGCATAGCTGTCTAGATACTGTATGTTACCCAGGCATAGCTGTCTAGATAATGTATGTTACCCAGGCATAGCTGTCTAGATACTGTATGTTACCCAGGCATAGCTGTCTAGATACTGTATGTTACCCCGGCATAGCTGTCTAGATACTGTATGTTACCCAGGCATAGCTGTCTAGATAATGTATGTTACCCAGGCATAGCTGTCTAGATACTGTATGTTACCCAGGCATAGCTGTCTAGATACTGTATGTTACCCAGGCATAGCTGTCTAGATAATGTATGTCACCCAGGCATAGCTGTCTAGATACTGTATGTTACCCAGGCATAGCTGTCTAGATAATGTATGTTACCCAGGCATAGCTGTCTAGATAATGTATGTTACCCAGGCATAGCTGTCTAGATAATGTATGTTACCCAGGCATAGCTGTCTAGATACTGTATGTTACCCAGGCATAGCTGTCTAGATACTGTATGTTACCCAGGCATAGCTGTCTAGATAATGTATGTTACCCAGGCATAGCTGTCTAGATACTGTATGTTACCCAGGCATAGCTGTCTAGATACTGTATGTTACCCAGGCATAGCTGTCTAGATACTGTATGTTACCCAGGCATAGCTGTCTAGATACTGTATGTTACCCAGGCATAGCTGTCTAGACACTGTATGTTACCCAGGCATAGCTGTCTAGATAATGTATGTTACCCAGGCATAGCTGTCTAGATACTGTATGTTACCCCGGCATAGCTGTCTAGATAATGTATGTTACCCAGGCATAGCTGTCTAGATACTGTATGTTACCCAGGCATAGCTGTCTAGATACTGTATGTTACCCAGGCATAGCTGTCTAGATAATGTATGTTACCCAGTAATAGCTGTCTAGATAATGTATGTTACCCAGGCATAGCTGTCTAGATAATGTATGTTACCCAGGCATAGCTGTCTAGATAATGTATATTACCCAGGCATAGCTGTCTAGATACTGTATGTTACCCAGGCATAGCTGTCTAGATACTGTATGTTACCCAGGCATAGCTGTCTAGATAATGTATGTTACCTAGGCATAGCTGTCTAGATACTGTATGTTACCCAGGCATAGCTGTCTAGATAATGTATGTTACCCAGGCATAGCTGTCTAGATACTGTAAACTTCCCTTTGATCTACTTACGTGGGTGGAGTGGGATTTGGAGCCACAGACACCGTTTGGAGCCATGATATCCTCACTAGTCCCACTATCATTAACAAGGGGGTGATAGCAATGTTTGTCTTATGTAATTTCATTTTGTAAAAGCAAGAAAGAGACACCTTCCCTTGCTAGTAGTAGCTAGCTGGCAGCATGGCTAGCTGGCTTTAGCGTGGCTAGCCTTTTTAGCTTCCCCCATTTCCATGTAAAATAATCTGATTTATAATTTAAAAAATAAGCCTGGCAAATATTGTTTTACTTGCCGGTGCAACCTAAAGCATTTTAATATGATGCTTGTGTATTAAAGGTGCACTATGCAGAAATCGATCCGCTATTTCCTGGTTGTTAAAAATCAAATAGTTGACCTAATTTTAGTTTGTGACAAAATAAGTAAGTATAGTGGAGAGAAGGCAAAGCGTCAATACAGGGCTAAGATTGAATCATACTACACCGGCTCTGACGCTCGTCTTATGTGGCAGGGCTTGCAAACTATTACAGACTACAAAGGGAAGCACAGCCGCGAGCTGCCCAGTGACACGAGCCTACCAGACGAGCTAAATCACTTCTATGCTCGCTTCGAGGCAAGCAACACTGAGGCATGCATGAGAGCATCAGCTGTTCTGGACGACTGTGTGATCATGCTCTCCTTAGCCGACGTGAGTAAGACCGTTAAACAAGTCAACATACACAAGGCTGTAGGGCCAGATGGATTACCAGGACGTGTGCTCTGGGCATGTGCTGACCAACTGGCAGGTATCTTCACTGACATTTTCAACATGTCCCTGATTGAGTCTGTAACCTCCCTCTGCAATTGGATCCTGGACTTCCTGACGGGCCGCCCCCAGGTGGTGAGAGTAGGTAGCAACACATCTGCCATGCTGATCCTCAACACTGGAGCTCCCCAGGGGTGCATGTCCAGTCCCCTCCTGTACTCCCTGTTCACCCACGACTGCATGGCCAGGCACGACACCAACACCATCATTAAGTTTGCAGATGACACAACAGTGGTAGGCCTGATCATCGACAATGACGAGACAGCCTATAGGGAGAGACCTGGCCGGGTGGTGCCAGAATAACAACCTATCCTTCAACATAACCAAGACTAAGGAGATGATTGTGGACTACAGGAAAAGGAGGACCGAGCACGCCCCCATTCCCATCGATGGGGCTGGTTGAGAGCTTCAAGTTCCTTGGTGTCCACATCAACAACAAACTAGAATGGTCCAAACACACCAAGACAGTCGTGAAGAGGGCACGACAAAGCCTATTCCCCCCTCAGGAGACTGAAAAGATTTGGCATGGGTCCTGAGATCCCCAAAAGGTTCTACAGCTACAACATCGAGAGCATTCTGACTGGTTGCATCACTGCCTGGTACGGCAATTGTTCGGCCTCTGACCGCAAGGCACTACAGAGGGTGTAGTAGTGTGTACGGCCCAGTACATCACTGGGGCTACGCTGCCTGCCATCCAGGACCTCTACACCAGGCCGTGTCAGAGGAAGGCCCTAAAAATTGTCAAAGATCCCAGCCACAGACTGTTCGCTCTACTACCACATGGCAAGCGGTACCGGAGTGCCAAGTCTAGGACAAAAAGGCTTCTCAACAGTTTTTACCTCCAAGCCATAAGACTCCTGAACAGGTAATCAAATGGCTACCCGGACTATTTGCATTGTGTGCCTCCCCCCCAACCCCTCTTTTACGCTGCTGCTACTCTCTGTTCATCATATATGCATAGTCACTTTAACCATATCTACATGTACATACTACCTCAATCAGCCTGATTAACCGGTGTCTGTATGTAGCCTCGCTACTGTTATAGCTTTGCTACTGTTATTTTTACTGTTGTTTTCATTTCTTTACTTACCTATTGTTCACCTAATACCTTTTTTGCACTATTGGTTAGAGCCTGTAAGTCAGCATTTCACTGTAAGGTCTACACCTGTCAACACCGGCGCACGTGACAAATAAAGTTTGATTTGATTTGAATTATTGTACCATCTAAACCACTGTGAAATATATTTTCCATAACCATAAATATTGTATTTTCAGCTGTTAGAAGCTGGTGTACACAACCGAAAGTAAAAGACACAAAAACGAAACTAAAGAACAGGAAGCAAAGAAATAGCAAACATAGAACAGATCTACAACTTCTTGGATTTGCTTTCAATGAGAGAGAATGTGAGTTGTAGATTTGTCAACGTTAGTTTGGTCAGGTTACATATTGCAGCTTTCATTCCCAAATGAACTAAAAATAGAAAGCCATCATGTTTTGGTTTGGCTGGCTGGCTGGTTTGCTGGCTACAGTAGGTTCTACCATGTCACAATAGCCTGTAATCATCACTAGTTACTACTTCTAAGCAAAATACATTTTTTGGGGTGGATTCTTTTTGGGTTACTGTTTGAACAGTTTCTTAGATTACATTTGGTTATTAATGAAAAATAGGCTACTTTGATGAATAGCCTATAGATCAGATCAATGAACCAAGCCACAACACTGCCACGTGGCTGTGGAAGGAATGATGCAGCATGTCTACATTTTCAGGTAGTACAAAAGTATGTTGAATGCCGGAGCATATGTCGAATGCCGGAGCCTCTTTTGTGATAAAAAATGACATTGCAACACTCCAAATCTTACATCTGCATAGAGCTTGTAGTTAAATTAAAGCAAATTTATGGTCATTCAGGAGTCAGTATTGGCCCTACAGCATTTAATGCAACTTGGCCTCAGGCCTCTGCAGAAGGAAAGGCATTGAAGGAAGTTGTCAAGGAAGTGAGTTTGTGTTTATTTCAGGGTGTACCGCCCCCACCTACCGTCAACCAATCATGCCAATGCGAAGCTATGCCTTCAGCATTGTTAAAGCCAAATCATGTTTGCGATCTGGAGGCTCCTTAAGGAGGATGGAACACAATTGTGGAGCCTCTGGAGGCTTGCGAAGGCCAAATCGATCTCCGTACTGCATCGCAGTGCGCCTCCCAAATTGATAAATCTTAAATCAGATTTTACACTAGTCTGTAATGTTAGGAGTTCTCTGTATTGGGCCACTAGGTGGCAGCAGCAGCAGATAGGTGCTCTCGAGCGGCTAGATGTTCTTTACCGTTCGGCCATCAGATTTGCCACCAATGCTCCTTATAGGACACTGCACTCAATACCCCTCTGTAAACTGGTCATCTCTGTATACCTGTAGCAAGACCCACTGGTTGATGCTTATTTATTGAACACTGTTAGGCCTCGCTCCCCCCTATCTGAGATATCTACTGCAGCCCTCATCCTCCACATACAACACCCATTCTGCCAGTCACATTCTGTTAAAGGTCCCCAAAGCACACACATCCCTGGGTCGCTCCTCTTTTCAGTTCGCTGCAGCTAGCGAACGAGCTGCAACAAACACTCAAACTGGACAGTTTTATCTCAATCTCTTCATTCAAAGACGCAATCATGGACACTCTTACTGACAGTTGTGGCTGCTTTGTGTGATGTATTTTTGTCTCTACCTTCTTGACCTTTGTGCTGTTGTCTGTGCCCAATGTTTGTACCATGTTGTTGTCATGTCGTGTTGCTACCATGCTGTGTTATGTATTGCTGCCTTGCTATGTTGTCTTCGGTCTCTCTTTTTATAGTGTTGTTTTGTCTCTCTTGTTGTGATGTGTTTTGTTCTATATTTATATTGTATTTTATTGATGTTTTAAAACCCAGGAGGCCTTTTGGTAGGCTATCAATGTAAATATTGTGTTCTTAACTGACATGTCTAGTTAAATAAAATTAAATATCAACCCTCCTGGAAGGGCGTGTTCATCAGGACACAATGTTAGAATGAGTTGTTCTCTATTTGGCCACTGGGGGGGCAGCAGAACATTGCTTTTAAATTTCAATCACCTAACGCTGATCTTCATCCTGTAAGGCTGTATGTTACTGACCTGGATCAGCTGATTCACCAACATGACCTGTATCGCATTAGACAGACTGAATCATCTACATGACACACTGATGAGCTAGCCCCCCCCCCTCCCACACACACACTTATACACAAACACCTATATACACACACACACACACCCCTTGACGTTTTCCACATTTTGTAACGTTACAGCCTTATTCTAACATTTATTCAATTGTTTTTCCCCCTCATCAATCTACACACAATACCCCATAATGAAACTGTTTTTTTTACACATTTTTGCAAATGTATTAAAAATAAAAAACTTAAATATCACATTTACATTAGTATTCAGACCTTTTACTCAGTACTTTGTTGAAGCACCTTTGGCAGCGATTACAGCCTCCAGTCTTCTTGGGTATAACGCTACAAGCTTGGCACACCTGTATTTGGGGAGTTCCTCCCATTATTTTCTGCAGATCTTCTCAAGCTCTGCCAGGTTGGATGGGGAGCGTCGCTGCACACCTATTTTCAGGTCTCTCCAGAGATGTTTGATCGGGTTAAAGTCCGGGCTGTGGCTGGGCCACTAAAGGACAGGCACATGCACCCACGCACACACACATTCCATCCATGATGACTGAGTCTGTAGTATCTTTATTTAGTCTGAGCTCAGAACACAAGCACCCTCTCACATCATGTTACCATGGAAACAGGACTCATTTCTTTCTCAGACAGCATCCCTCCTGATTCTTCATATTCCCCCTCCCCCCAACCCGACACACAGGTAGCAATATTGCACAGAGCTGAGCCAGGAGCTCTAAGGCTTCCTTCAGACAGATTCACCCAGAGTAAATGGACACAACAACAGAGTCGGAGCCATCTATCAGTGATAGATTAGCCTGCCAAGCTCTATCAGTGATAGATTGGTCCTCCAAGCTCTATCAGTGATAGATTAGTCTGCCAAACTCTATCAGTGATAGATTAGTCTGCCAAGCTCTATCAGTGATAGATTAGTCTGCCAAGCTCTATCAGTGATAGATTAGTCTGCCAAGCTCTATCAGTGATAGATTAGTCTGCCAAGCTCTATCCAAGGCCCTCTTTAGGGAACGACCTGCTTAGCTCTTATTTTCTGGTGCTAGACTAAACACCTCCTTCCTGTGTTTAAATCCTCTGATAACGAAACAACACTCGGACCCCTGATAAACACACAAACCCAATGTGATACATACAGTACAATATTTACATTGTTCTTCTTAAAGTAGATTAATTCAGTTCTTGATTTCGACCAGTTTTGCAAGTAGTTGGTGAGAGCTCTAGGTCACAAACACATGCACGCTGTGGCAACCCGAGGGCCAGCAGGGAGCTACAAAAGCAGGAGCAAGACAGCTCCAGAGGCCAAGGTGAGTCAGCACCATGGACAGCTCTACAGAGCTAAGAGGCCAAGGTGAGTCAGCACCATGGAGAGCTCTACAGGGCTAGAGAGGCCAAGGTGAGTCAGCACCATGTAGAGCTCTACAGGCACCAACAGGGGCTGGTGATTCATTACCAATAATACCCAGCCCAGGTGCTGCAACCAATCGGCACCTGGAATTGGTCCCACCTGTCCCTCATTGCCCCAAATGGGTATAAGTAGAGGTGCAACCATGCGGGCGGTTGGGCAGACAGTCAGAGCAGGGGCGGAGCCAGAGAGGTGTCCGGGGTGGCACAGGACACCCCTGACATCTGATTGGCCACCCCGGGTGCCACCCTAAAATGTCATTCTCTACTGGCAGTTTGATGCTGATTGACATCTCATTTCACCTCTTGTTGAAAGAAGCATTTATTTTGACGTTCGGCGGCGCATTTTTCAAATCGAGGACGAGGCAGAGAGAATATTACCGTTGGTTGCGAGATACAGAAGAATAAGAAGAAGAACGACATACAGAAGAAGAAGAGAGAAAATATTTCCACAGCTCCACAAGCTCTTTTCGCAATTGGCGAAAGCATCATATTTGAGGTAAGTTTTAAGGTTTATCATCGGGTTCAGGTTTCCTGAACAACTTGTATGAAAGTTGAGTCACTGTGTAAGTTAAAGTTAGACCTTTGGCTCCATTAACAGACAGTTAATCAGATAATATTTAGCCTAACATTATGTTTATCTGTGCTAGTAACACATGCATATACAGTACAGTGTTGTAAATTACAGTATATATGAATGTAGGCTACAGGTGTCAGTGTTCAGCAAATTAACATTCAGCAATTTGAAATCCATTAACCTCTTGAAGCTAGGAGGCACTATTTTTATGTTTGGAAAAATAATGTTCCCAAAGTAAACGGCCTATTTCTCAGGACCAGATGCTAGAATATGCATATAATTGACAGATTAGGATAGAAAACACTCTAAAGTTTCCAAAACTGTCAAAATGTTGTCTGTGAGTTAAACAGAATTGATATTGCAGGCTAAAACCTGAGGAAAATCCAATCAGGAAGTGCCTGTTTTTGAAACCTCTCTGTTCTTAAGCATCCCTATTGTCCATTTAAAGGGATATCAACCAGATTCCTTTTTCTACGGCTTCCCTAGTGTCAACAGCCTTTAGACATAGTTTCAGTTTTTTTTTTTTTAAGAATGAGTGTGAACGACCATATTGCGTAAGTGGATAGGTGGGGGCTCTCAGAGTGATTTGTGCGCAAAAGAGAAAGGCGGCCATTGTTACTCCCGGTCCTAGTGAAAAGCCAACTGTCCCGGTTGATATATTATCGAATAGATATTTGAAAAACACCCTGGGGATTGATTATAAAAAACATTTGACATTTTTCTGTGGACATTATGGACATAATTTGGAATTTTTGTCTGTGTTGTCGTGACCGCTCTTTCCGGTGGATTACTGGGCATAACGCACCAAACTAACGGAGGTATTTAGATATAAAAAATATCTTTATGGAACAAAAGGAACATTTGTTGTCTAACTGGGAGTCTCGTGAGTGAAAACATGCGAAGATCATCAAAGGAAAACGATTAATTTGATTGCTTTTCTGATTTTCGTGACCAAGTTACCTGATGTTAAGTGTACTTATTGTTTTGTCGAGCGATCGATGAACTTACACAAACGCTTGTATTGCTTTCGCTGTAAAGCATAATTTCAAAATCTGAGACGACAGGTGGATTAACAAAAGGCTAAGTGTGTTTCGCAATATTGCACTTGTGATTTCATGAATATGAATATTTTCTAGTAATATTATTTGACTGTGGTGCAATGCTATTCAGCGTTGCTGATGACAATTATCCGGGATCGGGTATGTGTGGTTCAGAGAGGTTAACTCAGTTAATGCTTCTACACCTGCATTGCTTGCTGTTTGGTGTTTTAGGCTGGGTTTCTGTACAGCACTTTGAGATATCAGCTGATGTAAGAAGGGCTTTATCAATACATTTGATTGATTTGATTGAGTTAGATTTTCATATTTGAACTCAAAACAAACAGTTGTTATTATCAATCTGCTAAAGTTACTCAAAACATTACCACATTTTGCAGATAGCCTGTTTGCTTCCGTAAAAGGTGAAAGAAATTATAGCTAGCTAAATTACTGCAGAGTAGGGCTAGCCATGATCTAACTAGCAACTTAGACTGGTAGTTGATTTGAACAGTTATGATGATGGGGATTTGTAATTAAGATTGGACTAAAATGTGGGTAATTGGATGCTTAGATGTAACCATAGACCGTCTGATTGTTGCATGGGGTCAATTAAACATGACAAGAAAGGGAGAGATATCAGACTTCTGTTCCAAAAGGACCCAATGGTAGGTCAGGCATATACTTTAAAGTACACATTTTAGTTAGTAGCTGTTAGTATCTAATCTTGTGGATCCCTTAATTATACATTTCCATAGAGAGACGACACATTATTCAACGTGTATTTCAGACCTTTCAAGATCCAGAGAAAAGGGTCCTGTACAGCCGTGTTTGAAAACATTTCCCAGAACTTAACATGGTACTAGGGAAAGAGGCTTTCATCAGCTCCTGGTATAAAGGACAATTCATGGCTTGAATATTCTGTAAGTCAAGATTCGACTTATTGTTTCGCCTGTAGGCATTTTTCTCTGCCCAATACACCTGAATCTGCCTTCACATCACAGTCAGGTTTTTGTAACTGTGAAATGGTGCTGTTTAAAAATTATGGGTTTAAGCTCCATTCGAAGGCAGAGCATCATATCAATGCTATAAATGCTTGGAATCAGCATCAAAGGGCTATTGACAGCAACTCATCCATGTTTGATGTCATAAATGAAGACTGGAAAAAGTGGAGGAAAACTGTACTTAGATTAAAACAATTGCAGATGTTCTCCTATTAACTGCCACTCAAAATATAGCGCAGAGAGATCAGAGAGGCTGATCACTCTCACAACAAGGGTTATTTTTTACAATCTTAGAAGAAATAGCAACGCCTGACCCTCTCATAGAGAAAAGGATGAATGAATGTGGCAATGCCGAGATGATACAAAGTGAAATAATAAGAGAAGTAAAAGAAAGGGAGGTTTTTAGTGTAACTTCAGATGAAACCAAAGATTTAAATAAAAAATAACAATGTCTTTAGTTGTGAGGTAATATTACAAAGCTTTTTACACTTTCAGCTGAAAGATGCAACAGGTATTTTAATTTTTTTTATTTAACCAGGGAGGCCAGTTGAGAACACATTTATTTAACCAGGTAGGCCAGTTGAGAACACCTTTATTTAACCAGGGAGGCCAGTTGAGAACACCTTTATTTAACCAGGGAGGCCAGTTGAGAACACCTTTATTTAACCAGGTAGGCCAGTTGAGAACACCTTTATTTAACCAGGTAGGCCAAGATAGAGCAAAGCAGTGCGACATAAACACCACAGAGTTACACATGGAATAAACAAACGTACAGTTAAATACACAATAGAAGGTCTCACAAAAATGATAATTGATTGCCTTTAAAAACAAGGTCTGGACTACAGAAATAATCTGGTGGGGCAAGGCTGTGACGGTGCATCCGTCATGAGAGGAAAGCATTCTGGTGTGTCTGCACGGATTAAAAACAGTGCAAGATTTGCATTTTATGTGCACTGTAATGCACGTTGTTTGAACGTGGTTCTTGTCGATGCTGTAAAAATCAGTGCCTCCTGCAGAAGCTTTCTAACTGTGTCTGGCTCGTACGTTCATCTCAAGTGGCTTGCAGTTCAGAAAGAGCTGAATCCGCAGCAGCAGCCCAGGGAACTACGGAGATTTACGGATGGAAGGTGGGCCTGCAGATACATGGCATGCCGTAATCTGAGAGACAGGATTCCAGCAGTTCTGAGAGTGCTACAGGATACCACACTTGACAATAGTGGTGATAGATCAGTGGAGGCAAGGGGCCTTCTTTCTCAGATATATATACATTTCATAGGGCTTTTTGGTTACCTTTTTGTAAAGTCCTTGGTGATGCCAAATGTCTTTCTGACATGCTCCAATCAAGCTCTCTTGACCTAGTAAGGGCTGTGGATCTAGTAGGTGCCCTTACAGACACATTACAGGAGGGCTGTGGACCTAGTAGGTGCCCTTACAGACACATTACAGGAAGGGCTGTGGATCTAGTAGGTGCCCTTACAGACACATTACAGGAGGGCTGTGGACCTAGTAGGTGCCCTTCCAGACACATTATAGGAGGGCTGTGGATCTAGTAGGTGCCCTTATAGACACATTACAGGAGGGCTGTGGACCTAGTAGGTGCCCTTACAGACACATTACAGGAGGGCTGTGGATCTAGTAGGTGCCCTTACAGACACATTACAGGAGGGCTGTGGATCTAGTAGGTGCCCTTCCAGACACATTACAGGAGGGCTGTGGATCTAGTAGGTGCCCTTACAGACACATTACAGGAGGGCTGTGGACCTAGTAGGTGCCCTTACAGACACATTACAGGAAGGGCTGTGGATCTAGTAGGTGCCCTTCCAGACACATTACAGGAAGGGCTGTGGATCTAGTAGGCATTACAGGAGGGCTGTGGACCTAGTAGGTGCCCTTACAGACACATTACAGAAGGGCTGTGGACCTAGTAGGTGCCCTTACAGACACATTACAGGAAGGGCTGTGGATCTAGTAGGTGCCCTTCCAGACACATTACAGGAGGGCTGTGGATCTAGTAGGTGCCCTTACAGACACATTACAGGAAGGGCTGTGGACCTAGTAGGTGCCCTTATAGACACATTACAGGAAGGGCTGTGGACCTAGTAGGTGCCCTTACATACACATTACAGGAGGGCTGTGGATCTAGTAGGTGCCCTTACAGACACATTACAGGAAGGGCTGTGGATCTAGTAGGTGCCCTTACAGACACATTACAGGAGGGCTATGGATCTAGTAGGTGCCCTTACAGACACATTACAGGAAGGGCTGTGGACCTAGTAGGTGCCCTTACATACACATTACAGGAGGGCTGTGGATCTAGTAGGTGCCCTTACATACACATTACAGGAGGGCTGTGGATCTAGTAGGTGCCTTTACAGACACATTACAGGACAACAGAAGGTAGGGTTACTATGGCGAACTATGGAAAGAGGTTGAAGAGATTGCAGAGCTCTGTGAAATAAGTGTACAAATAGTATGTTAAAGACAGTCTAAAACAAGCTTGTGATTCCACAACTCATTGATGATGAGCACTGTAGGACAGAAAGATAGTGACCAAAGTGATGGTGAGAGCTTCCAAAGAGCTGTCTTTTACCAGCTGCTCGACAGTCTCACAGCTGAGCTGCAGAGGCGTTTTTAAAAGAAGAATTGCAAGATAATGCAAGGGGCCCAGTCTCTCAACCCCAAGAGGACAACATTCTTCAATGTGAAACCTCTGTTTGCCTTTGCTCAGACCTTTGAGTCAGATTTACAGGAGCTCAAACATGAGGTTCATCAAACCAAGCGGCTTCTTGATAGGAGATGGAAAAGTGGAAGGGACAGACTGTCTACTCTCCTTGACTTGGTTGTGTTTCTAGAGCCTTATAAAGAGGTCTTCCATGAGCTATTTAGACTCTGTAAGATTTCTGTTACACCAGTCAGCAGTGCTTCCTGCGAGAGAAGCTTCTCAGCTTTAAAACTGATTAAAACCCACCTTAGGACAACCTTGGTTGATGACAGGTTAAGTCAGCTCAGAACTCTCAGTGTTGAGTCAAGGAGGGCACGCCCCCTCAACATGGATGAGTTTGTGAAACATTTAGCCAGTTCTCACCAGAACCGCAGAATTATACTGTTTTAAATCTACCAGGGATAATTTGGCTCTTAGGTAGTCCCTCTGGTCGTGATTAAAACCTGCACTGTGTACTAGCTAGTACACTGACATTATAAAATGATCCATCCAAAGGGTATCATGACACATTTCATTTGGTCCTGATTAGGCCAATTCCAACACGTTTCTTTATTAGTTAACATAATATATATGAACATAAATATGATACAGTAAGTTTGTAATGACCAAAATTAAGTCCATTTCTGCTTGATAACTGGTATGTCAAATTGCAAATATTTTTTGTTGTTGTAAATTTACTTTTTTGTAAATAAACTGTGCAATTTATGTAACACTGTCACACCCTGACCTTAGTATTCTTTGTTTTCTTTATTATTTTGGCTAGGTCAGTGTGTGACATGGGTGATGTATGTGTTTTTGTACTGTCTAAGGGTTTTGTAGGTTTATGGGGTTGTTTACCATCTAGGTGTTTATGTCTATGGTTGCCTAAATTGGTTCTCAATTGGAGGCAGCTGTTTATCGTTGTCTCTGATTGGGAACCATATTTAGGCAGCCATCTTCTTTGGGTATTTTGTGGGTTATTGTATATGTGTTAGTTGCCTGTGTCAGCACTCTATTTAGCTTCACGGTAGTTTTTTTTGTATAGTCTGTTTAGTGGTCTTTGTCTTCCTTAAAGTAACATGTATTCACATCACGCTGCGCCTTGGTCCTCCATTCAACTAACGTGACAAACACACAAATCTTATCTTATCTCCTTGGTGCTTGAGCTTAATTTTCTTATAGACCCAGATTATATATTCATGAAAACAGAGTGACCCAAGTCTCTCCAGTATGTGAGTACAGTGTGTGTGTGTGAGAGAGAGAGAGAAATGGAGCTGCAGTTCTGAGGTAGAGACACTGACTATTCATAGTATGTTATAGAATTCTAGTGAAGTAACCCTTATGGACCTCACTATCTGCCTCATTGAAGAACTCCGGGTTCAGTGAATCATCACTTCTACCTCTAATCAGCAATCATAGGATTCATTCATGCTCCTTAGATGCCAGGTTAGGGTTAAACACTAATTTACTGTTATGTTCTATGGACCCCCTGAAGTAGCCTTGGCCACCCCCTGTATAAAACTCTAGTTCTGCCACTGAGGCAGAGGGTGCGGTTGAACAGACAGGCAGAGGGTACGACATCTAGTCCTCAGAAGAACTGGAGTGAGTATGATAAGCACCTCGATCCAACGACAAAGGAGATACTAGTCAGTGTTTGACTCACCTGTTTCTCTGTCTTCCTGTTCTTTGCCCCAAAGGAAGGGGACCTATTCCCGGGCAGCAAGTTGAGAGCAAGGGGTGAATCTGCGGACTCATCGCTCTCTCTCTCTCTCTCTCTCTATTTTGTTTTGTTCATTAGCACAGGCTGTCGGAGGAGCCGGACACAGAGTGACCCACCTGATAGGCCTTTCAGTTGAACCTTTCCCCCTAACCTCTTAAATAACTACCTTATTTTGAGCACCACAAATCAGTCTCCTGCTGTCTTCATTTATTGTGAGTTTCACTTCTGACTCCCCTGGGCTGCCAAAATGCACAGACAGGCAGAGCTCCTGCAGGAATGAGGAGAGAGAGAATGTTGGAGGGTTTCTCCTTCATTCCCCCAGGGTAGTCTGGGTAGTGGAGTCCTTGAGGCAGTAGATCTGTTTGTCAATTAGGTTTTTGCTCCTCCCATGGCAGTGATCAACCAATCATGAGGCAGCATAGGCAAAGACTGTTGAGTGGTTTCCCACTCCTGAGAGCTGATTGGTCAAGAGAGGAAAGGGGAGGAGTTAGCAGGCTGCTGTAAAGAGTACACCAGAGAGAGAGAGAGAGAGAGAGAGAGAGAGAGTAGAGGTAGGTAGGGAGAGGCCGGTATTCACTGGGCAGTACTGGGCGTGGCAGTAGAATGGGTTGCCAGGGAAACCGTGGAGGAGGAGGAGGAAGTGATGGCTCGTGGGGCCTGACACCTGGAACAGGAAGATATGACATCACACACAGGGACAGAATATGACATCACACACAGGGACAGAATATGACATCACAAACAGGGACAGAATATGACATCACACACAGGGACAGGATATGGCATATAGCAGAGACGCAGGTGAAGAGGTGAGAATAGACAGCCAATAGGAGAACATGCCAGACAGCAGACTGTGTGAGGCATCATAGTATCTGTGATCATTCTGAAGTAGTCAAATGTCTTCTTCATGACTGGTGGATCCCTCCTGATGACCTGGACATGACTCCAACAGGGTCATCAGGAGGGATCAGCCAATGAAGTCCCACCCAGTTGACTACATTAAAATGGTGGAAGCCCTCAATGACGCTGGTCATGCTAATATTGCCTGTGGCCACTAGAGGCATCTATCATTCTCTATGGTGTGTCTCACCAGGAGCGTGACTTGCGGACGCGTGTGGCTCTCTCCCTGTAGGGGGCGTTGTCTGTGGGAGAGGGGCTACAGTTAGGCCGCACCTCTGAGGGCCAGTGGTCCAATGAGACTGTGGTGGGAGGACTCATGTCCAGCTCCAAGAACAGGATGTTCTCAGCCTACACACATACACAACACACAAGGAAACAGAGTGGTCAGGTAATTTTTGCTGTACAGTAGCAGGTTTTAGCACAGCTAACAAGGGTCAGGGGCCAGGGTCGGTATACCTGCTAATCTCCTTCCCAGACACTTCAGCGCAAATTTTGCTAAGAGCGTGGTGGACCAATACGCTGAACTGGGCCTTCATTAGAAAATGCATAAGACGAGAAAAAACTCACATCGGCTTAATCTACCAACCAATCATCTCCTACAAAACACCTTGTAGTCGTGTGATTCGCCAAAATTAAATGATGACAAATACTTTACTCAGTAGGTCACTTCCATAGAATTGTATGGTCACGCCCACACTGTACATCAGATTAAGGACTTTACCATTATCACGTCACATTGTGCGATGTTACCAAATTAAAATCTTCATATCAACCTGGCTAGATTGTTTCAGTTCTGTTTGCAAGGAAACATCAGCCGACGTCAAGGCTGCGTCAACTACAGCCGTGTTTGGATCTACATCCAAGATTATTATTCGTTATTCTGCCACAGCATGTAAACATTCCACAATAATGGTATTATACTCAGTGTCAGCTGTGTTTCTATTGGTCAGTCACCTGGATTGGCTCGTAACACAACCAAACTACATGATAAAGGCAGATCTGACTGAACTAATAGTTAAATCAGCAGCCTCATTGAACGAGGAGCCAAGACATAGTTAAATCAGCAGCCTCCTTGAACAAGGAGCCAAGACATAGTTAAATCAGCAGACTCATTGGACGAGGAGCCAAGACATAGTTAAATCAGCAGCCTCATTGAACGAGGAGCCAAGACATAGTTAAATCAGCAGACTCATTGGACGAGGAGCCAAGACATAGTTAAATCAGCAGACTCATTGGACGAGGAGCCAAGACATAGTTAAATCAGCAGACTCATTGAACGAGGAGCCAAGACATAGTTAAATCAGCAGACTCATTGGACGAGGAGCCAAGACATAGTTAAATCAGCAGACTCACTGGACGAGGAGCCAAGACATAGTTAAATCAGCAGACTCACTGGACCAGGAGCCAAGACATCCCACAATCGTTTACGACCTAAGAATTTGCCCTCGACGTGTAAATTTGGTTTGGGACAACTTTGAATGGTTGATATCCCAGGTGTATATGTGCTGTGCCTGGGGAAGAAGTTATACACCTACTGACCATTTTCATTCACTCCATCACACACGCTCTCCTACCCGGTATCTGGAGTGGGCGCCCATCGCTAAGGCAACCCGTGCGTACTGGCTGATTGGTCGTTTGTATCCGACTGCCGAGGCTAGCCTCTTCTTCATCTGACTGAACCGACGGAGAGAATTGAACATAGAAAATATAATTGAACATACCACATATTATATTACAGAAGTATTCTAACAATTCAAAAGGTCCCAGATGGACACTCACGGATACAGAAAGTACCTTGTTCTCCACACAGATAGACGGATCACCGTACTACCCTGCTTTGTCTTGGTTTTAGACTGCAATCTGTAGGTAATGTACTGTCAGCCTGTCTACTGTCAGCCTGTCTACTGTCAGCCTGTCTACTGTCAGCCTGTCTACAGTCAGCCTGTCTACAGGAGCCAAGACATAGTTAAATCAGCAGGCTGAGTAGACAGTCAACCTGTCTACAGTCAGCCTGTCTACTGTCAGCCTGTCTACTGTGAGCCTGTCTACTGTGAGCCTGTCTACTGTGAGCCTGCCTACTGTCAGCCTGTCTACTGTCAGCCTGTCTACTGTCAGCCTGTCTACAGGAGCCAAGACATAGTTAAATCAGCAGGCTGAGTAGACAGTCAACCTGTCTACAGTCAGCCTGTTTACTGTCAACCTGTTTACAGTCAGCCTGTCTACTGTCAGCCTGTCTACTGTGAGCCTGTCTACTGTGAGCCTGTCTACTGTGAGCCTGCCTACTGTCAGCCTGTCTACTGTCAGCCTGTTTACTGTCAACATGTTTACAGTCAGCCTGTCTACTGTCAGCCTGTCTACTGTGAGCCTGTCTACTGTGAGCCTGTCTACTGTGAGCCTGCCTACTGTCAGCCTGTCTACTGTCAGCCTGTCTACTGTGAGCCTGTCTACTGTGAGCCTGTCTACTGTGAGCATGTCTACTGTCAGCCTGTCTACTGTCAGCCTGTCTACAGTCAGCCTGTCTACTGTCAGCCTGTCTACTGTCAACCTGTCTACTCTCAGCCTGTCTACTGTCAGCCTGTCTACTCAGCCTGTCTACAGTCAACCTGTCTACAGTCAGGCTGTTTACTGTCAACCTGTTTACAGTCAGCCTGTCTACTATCAGCCTGTCTACAGTCAGCCTGTCTACTGTGAGCCTGCCTACTGTCAGCCTGTCTACTGTCAGCCTGTCTACTGTGAGCCTGTCTACTGTGAGCCTGTCTACTGTGAGCCTGTCTACTGTCAGCCTGTCTACTGTCAGCCTGTCTACTGTCAACCTGTCTACAGTCAGCCTGTCTACAGTCAGCCTGTCTACTGTCAGCCTGTCTACTGTCAGCCTGTCTACTGTCAGCCTGTCTACTGTCAGCCTGTCTACTGTCAGCCTGTCTACTGTGAGCCTGTCTACTGTGAGCCTGTCTACTGTCAGCCTGTCTACTGTCAGCCTGTCTACTGTCAGCCTGTCTACAGTCAGCCTGTCTACAGTCAGCCTGTCTACTGTCAACCTGTCTACTCTCAGCCTGTCTACTGTCAGCCTGTCTACTCAGCCTGTCTACAGTCAGCCTGTCTACTGTGAGCCTGTCTGTCAGCCTGTCTACTCAGCCTGTCTACAGTCAGCCTGTCTACAGTCAGCCTGTCTACTGTCAGCCCGTCTACTGTCAGCCTGTCTACAGTCAGCCTGTCTACTCAGCCTGTCTACAGTCAGCCTGTCTACTGTGAGCCTGTGTAAGTGGCCCAGACTGCCAAATATTTGTTTATAGTCATACCCATGGCTGTTCAATCGTGAGTCACACAGACAGACAGACACATGAACACACACACGCAGACACACAGATACAGATACACACACCCTGACCTCTCGGAGGGGGTGAGGAGTTGTAACTTCCACTGGTCCTCCTCAGGGTCAAGGGTCAGTCTGTTCATGATCTTATTCTTCTCCTCAGGAGGAATGAAGTTCTCTATGATCAGATACCTACACACACATTAATATACACACACACACACACACACACACACACACACACACACACACACACACATTAATATACACACACATTAATATACACACACACACACACTAATATACACACACACACACACACACACATGAATATACACACACACACACACCTCACACACACACATTAATATACACACACACACACACATTAATATACACACACACATTAATATACACACACCTCACACACACACACACACACACACACATTAATATACACACACCTCACACACACAATAATATATACACACACACACATTAATATACACACACACACACACACACACCTCACACACACACACACACACACACACACATACACACACACACTAATATACACACACACATTAATATACACACACCTCACACACACACACACACATTAATATACACACACACCTCACACACACACACACACACACACACACACACACATTAATATACACACACCTCACACACACATTAATATATACACACACACCTCACACACACACACACACACTAATATACACACACACACACCTCACATTAATATACACACACACACACACACACACCTCACACACACATTAATATACACACACACACACCTCACACACACACACACACATTAATACACACACACACACACACACCTCACACACACACACACCTCACACACACACACCTACCCCCCCCCCCCCACACACACACACACACACACACACACACACACACACACACACACACACACACACACACACACATTGATACACACACACACACACACATTGATACACACACACACATTTATATATACACACACACACACACACACACACACACACACACATTGATACACACACACACACATTGATACACACACACACATTTATATATACACACACACACACACACACCGGAAAGAGAATATATACTTTTGAACAATAGCTGACTGTAATCACATCATATATGTGTGCTTGTGTTTGTGTGTGGGTGTGTGTGTGTGGGGGGGGGGTGTTTTTGTGTGTGTGGGGGGGTGTACGCGTGTGTGTGTGCGTGCATGTTTTTGTGTGTGCGTGTGTGTGTGTGTGTTTTTGTGTGTGTGTGTGTGTGTGTGTGTGCGCGTGTGTTGGACTTACTTGAACTTGAGTTCTCTGGTGAGTTGGTTCTGCGTCTGCTCCAGCTCCTGTCGACTCCTGACGTGCTCATCATTAACATCCTGGATCTCAGCCTTCACACACTGCAGCTTAGCATAGAGCTACAACCAGTAGAAGAGACACACTGCAGCTTAGCTTAGAGCTACAACACAGTAGAACAGACACACTGCAGCTTAGCATAGAGCTACAATACAGTAGAACAGACATGCTGCAGCTTAGCATAGAGCTACAACAGACGGAACAGACACGCTGCAGCTTAGCATAGAGCTACAACAGACGGAACAGACACACTGCAGCTTAGCATAGAGCTACAACAGACGGAATAGACACACTGCAGCTTAGCATAGAGCTACAACAGACGGAACAGACACACTGCAGCTTAGCATAGAGCTACAACAGACGGAACAGACACGCTGCAGCTTAGCATAGAGCTACAACAGACGGAACAGACACACTGCAGCTTAGCATAGAGCTACAACAGACGGAACAGACACGCTGCAGCTTAGCATAGAGCTACAACAGACGGAACAGACACACCGCAGCTTAGCATAGAGCTACAACAGACGGAACAGACACACTGCAGCTTAGCATAGAGCTACAACAGACGGAACAGACACACTGCAGCTTAGCATAGAGCTACAACAGACGGAACAGACACACTGCAGCTTAGCATAGAGCTACAACAGACGGAACAGACACACCGCAGCTTAGCATAGAACTGCAACAGACAGAGCAGACACACTTTAGCGTTGCTTAGAGCTACAGCAGATAGATAGAGCTACAACAGAGAACTTTTTTTGTTACTTCAACAACAATACAATCAATGAGAAACAATACAGTGTTTTAAGTCTCACCTTCTTGAGCTTCTTGGTCTTGGCCTCCACCTCCTGTTGCAGGGAGGAGAATGTTTCTCTGAGTTCTAGAGTCTCTTCATCCTGAACCATCACCTGCTGCAGAATCTCCCTCTCTCTACGACTCTACAATACAAATACAACTTTATTAACATCTCCCTCTCTCTACGACTCTACAATACAAATACAACGTTATTAATATCTCCCTCTCTCTACGACTCTACAATACAAATACAACGTTATTAATATCTCCCTCTCTCTACGACTCTATAATACAAACACAACTTTATTAACATCTCCCTCTCTCTACGACTCTATAATACAAACACAACTTTATTAACATCTCCCTCTCTCTACTTCACAAACACAACTTTATTAACATCTCCCTCTCTCTACAACACAAACACAACTTTATTAACATCTCCCTCTCTCTACGACTCTATAATACAAACACAACTTTATTAACATCTCCCTCTCTCTACTTCACAAACACAACCTTATTAACATCTCCCTCTCTCTACAACACAAACACAACGTTATTAATATCTCCCTCTCTCTACGACTCTATAATACAAACACAACTTTATTAACATCTCCCTCTCTCTACGACTCTACAATACAAACACAACTTTATTAACATCTCCCTCTCTCTACGACTCTACAATACAAATACAACGTTATTAATATCTCCCTCTCTCTACGACTCTACAATACAAATACAACTTTATTAACATCTCCCTCTCTCTACGACTCTACAATACAAATACAACGTTATTAATATCTCCCTCTCTCTACGACTCTATAATACAAACACAACTTTATTAACATCTCCCTCTCTCTACGACTCTATAATACAAATACAACGTTATTAATATCTCCCTCTCTCTACGACACAAACAACTTTATTAACATCTCCCTCTCTCTACGACTCTACAATACAAATACAACGTTATTAATATCTCCCTCTCTCTACGACTCTACAATACAAATACAACGTTATTAATATCTCCCTCTCTCTACGACTCTACAATACAAACACAACTTTATTAACATCTCCCTCTCTCTACGACTCTATAATACAAATACAACGTTATTAATATCTCCCTCTCTCTACGACTCTACAATACAAACACAACTTTATTAACATCTCCCTCTCTCTACGACTCTACAATACAAATACAACGTTATTAATATCTCCCTCTCTCTACGACTCTATAATACAAATACAACGTTATTAATATCTCCCTCTCTCTACGACACAAACAACTTTATTAACATCTCCCTCTCTCTACGACTCTACAATACAAATACAACTTTATTAACATCTCCCTCTCTCTACGACTCTATAATACAAACACAACTTTATTAACATCTCCCTCTCTCTACAACACAAACACAACTTTATTAACATCTCCCTCTCTCTACAACACAAACACAACTTTATTAACATCTCCCTCTCTCTACGACACAAACAACTTTATTAACATCTCCCTCTCTCTACGACTCTACAATACAAACAACTTTATTAACATCTCCCTCTCTCTACGACACAAACAACTGTATTAACATCTCCCTCTCTCTACGACTCTATAATACAAACACAACTTTATTAACATCTCCCTCTCTCTACGACTCTATAATACAAACACAACTTTATTAACATCTCCCTCTCTCTACGACTCTATAATACAAACACAACTTTATTAACATCTCCCTCTCTCTACGACACAAACACAACTTTATTAACATCTCCCTCTCTCTACAACACAAACAACTTTATTAACATCTCCCTCTTTCTACGACTCTACAATACAAACAACTTTATTAACATCTCCCTATCTCTACGACACAAACAACTGTATTAACATCTCCCTCTCTCTACGACTGTACAACACAAACACAACTTTATTAACATCTCCCTCTCTCTACAACACAAACACAACTTTATTAACATCTCCCTCTCTCTACGACACAAACACAACTTTATTAACATCTCTCTCTCTCTACAACACAAACAACTTTATTAACATCTCCCTCTCTCTACGACTCTACAATATAAACAAAACTTTATTGACATCTCCTCTCTACGACTCTAATACAAACACAACTCTATTAAAATCTCCTTCTCTCAATACAATACAAAGACAACTTTTTTTTTAGAACATCTTCCTTTTTCTGCGACTCTACAAAATAAACAACTTTAACAACATCCCTTTCTCTCTACAACACAAACACAATTTTATTAACACGATCGTTGTTGGAAGGATGGTCGGACCAAGATGCAGCGTGGGGTAGGTTAATCATTTTTATTGATGATAACCGGCACAAAACAAGAAAGAGTAACAAATGAAATGTCCAGCTTTGTAGGGCTAAAAAGCAACAATACAAAATCAAGATCCCACAAACAACAGGTGGGAAAGGCTGCCTAAATGGCTGCCTAAATATGATCCCCAATCAGAGACGACGATAGGCAGCTGCCTCTGATTGGGAACCATACCAGACCAACATAGAAAATAAAAAAACAGTCTACCCACCCTAGTCACACCCTGACCTAACCAAAATAGAGAAATAAAAGGTTCTCTAAGGTCAGGGCGTGACACTACCCCACCAAAGGTGCGGACTCCGGCCGCAAAACCTGACTCTATGGGGGAGGGTCCGGGTGGGCATCTAGCCTCGGTGGCGCCTCGGATCGTCGCCGGGGACTCCGGACTGTGGATTGTCGCCGGAGGAACCGGACCGTGGATCGTCGCCGGGGACTCCGGACCATAGATCGTCGATGGAGATATAACACAACATGTACCAGAGAGGGAACACTCCCAATATAACACAACATGTACCAGAGGGAACACTCCCTATATAACACAACATGTACCAGAGGGAACACTCCCTATATAACACAACATGTACCAGAGGGAACACTCCCAATATAACACAACATGTACCAGAGGGAACACTCCCTATATAACACAACATGTACCAGAGGGAACACTCCCTATACAACATGTACCAGAGGGAACACTCCCAATATAACACAACATGTACCAGAGAGGGAACACTCCCAATATAACACAACATGTACCAGAGGGAACACTCCCAATATAACACAACATGTACCAGAGGGAACACTCCCTATATAACACAACATGTACCAGAGAGGGAACACTCCCTATACAACATGTACCAGAGAGGGAACACTCCCTATATAACACAACATGTACCAGAGGGAACACTCCCTATATAACACAACATGTACCAGAGAGGGAACACTCCCAATATAACACAACATGTACCAGAGGGAACACTCCCAATATAACACAACATGTACCAGAGAGGGAACACTCCCAATATAACACAACATGTACCAGAGGGAACACTCCCTATATAACACAACATGTACCAGAGAGGGAACACTCCCTATATAACACAACATGTACCAGAGGGAACACTCCCTATATAACACAACATGTACCAGAGGGAACACTCCCTATACAACACAACATGTACCAGAGAGGGAACACTCCCTATATAACACAACATGTACCAGAGAGGGAACACTCCCTATATAACATGTACCAGAGGGAACACTCCCTATACAACATGTACCAGAGGGAACACTCCCTATATAACACAACATGTACCAGAGGGAACACTCCCTATATAACACAACATGTACCAGAGGGAACACTCCCTATATAACACAACATGTACCAGAGAGGGAACACTCCCTATATAACACAACATGTACCAGAGAGGGAACACTCCCTATACAACATGTACCAGAGGGAACACTCCCTATACAACACAACATGTACCAGAGAGGGAACACTCCCTATACAACATGTACCAGAGGGAACACTCCCTATATAACACAACATGTACCAGAGGGAACACTCCCTATACAACACAACATGTACCAGAGGGAACACTCCCTATATAACACAACATGTACCAGAGGGAACACTCCCTATACAACATGTACCAGAGGGAACACTCCCTATATAACACAACATGTACCAGAGAGGGAACACTCCCTATACAACATGTACCAGAGGGAACACTCCCTATATAACACAACATGTACCAGAGGGAACACTCCCTATATAACACAACATGTACCAGAGAGGGAACACTCCCTATACAACATGTACCAGAGGGAACACTCCCTATATAACACAACATGTACCAGAGAGGGAACACTCCCTATACAACATGTACCAGAGGGAACACTCCCTATATAACATGTACCAGAGGGAACACTCCCTATATAACATGTACCAGAGGGAACACTCCCTATATAACACAACATGTACCAGAGGGAACACTCCCTATATAACACAACATGTACCAGAGGGAACACTCCCTATACAACACAACATGTACCAGAGGGAACACTCCCTATATAACATGTACCAGAGGGAACACTCCCTATATAACACAACATGTACCAGAGGGAACACTCCCTATATAACACAACATGTACCAGAGGGAACACTCCCTATATAACACAACATGTACCAGAGGGAACACTCCCTATATAACACAACATGTACCAGAGGGAACACTCCCTATATAACACAACATGTACCAGAGGGAACACTCCCTATATAACATGTACCAGAGGGAACACTCCCTATATAACACAACATGTACCAGAGGGAACACTCCCTATATAACACAACATGTACCAGAGGGAACACTCCCTATACAACACAACATGTACCAGAGGGAACACTCCCTATATAACACAACATGTACCAGAGAGGGAACACTCCCTATACAACACAACATGTACCAGAGGGAACACTCCCTATACAACACAACATGTACCAGAGGGAACACTCCCTATACAACACAACATGTACCAGAGGGAACACTCCCTATATAACACAACATGTACCAGAGGGAACACTCCCTATATAACACAACATGTACCAGAGGGAACACTCCCTATACAACACAACATTCTTAGTGACAGAACCATCAGTAGAGGTGAAAATGCGACGGAAACCAATTAACTTGTAAGTTACTGCTACTAGGTCACAGCATTTTATTCACAACAAGTCAATATGATGGAAACATCTTTGGTGTGAAAATGCTCATATTGTTTATATGCAGATTTTAAAATATTTGCATGAAAATCATTCGCCATTTGGATGGAAAACTAGCCAATCAGATGAAAACAGTACGGTTGTGTTGATGTTCAATGAAAAGCGTTGTCTTTACTATCATGTCCATAGGAGGTACCTGCTCAGCGATCTCCTGTCTGCGTGTCTCAAGGGTCTTCTGCTGTTCGCTGGTGTGATCCATGATGTTCCTCCCTCCAACCAGCAGCTTGCTCTCCATCGCCTAGCAACCACAACACACACACACACACACCGTCAGCCTGCGACACAGGCCCTGACTATGACATACTAACCTCTAAATACTACGTACTGACCCCTACATTCTACATACTGACCCCTACATACTACATACTGACCCCATACTTCATATTGATCCTTACATCCTATATACTGAACCCTACATTCTACATACTGACCCCTACATTCTACATACTGACCCCTACATACTACATACAGACCCCATACTTCATACTGATCCTTACATCCTATATACTGACCCATACATACTAGATTATGACCGCTACATTCTACATACTGACCCCTACATTCTACATAATGACCCCTACATACTACATACTGACCCCTACATTCTACATACTGACCCCTACATTCTACATAATGACCCCTACATACTACATACTGACACCTACATACTACATAATGAACCCTACATACTGACCCTTATATACTGACCCTTACATACTACATACTGACCCCTACATACTACATAATGACCCCTATATACTGACCCCTACATACTACATACTGACCCTACATACTACATAATGACCCCTAGATTCTACATAATGACCCCTATATTCTACATAATGACCCCTAAATACATACTACATAATGACCCCTAGATTCTACATAATGACCCCTATATTCTACATAATGACCACTAAATACCCCTACATTCTACATACTGACCCCTACATTCAACATACTGACCCCTACATTCAACATACTGACCCCTACATTCAACATACTGATCCCTACATTATACACACTGACCCCTACATTCTACATACTGACCCCTACATTCCACATACTGACCCCAACATTGTACATACTGACCTATACATTCTATATAGTGACCCTTAATTTCAATATACTGACCCCTACATACTATATACTGACACCTATATACTGACCCCTACATACTACATTATGACCCCTTCATTCTACATAATGACCCCTACATACTACATACTGACCCCTACATACTACATACTGACCCCTACATTCTACATAATGACCCCTACATTCTACATACTGACCCCTACATACTACATACTGACCCTTACATACTACAAACTGACCCCTACATTCTACATACTGACCCCATACTACATACTGACCCGTACATACTACATACTTACCCTTAAATTCTATATACTGACCCCAGCATTCTACATTCTGACCCCTACATACTGACTACTACAAATTGACCCCAACATACTGACCCATACATACTAAATACTTACTCTTACATTCTATATTCTGACCCCAACATTCTACATTCTGACCCCTACATTCTATATACTGACCCCTACATTCTATATACTGACCCCATTATTCTACATACTGACCACTACATACTACAAACTGACCTCTACATTCTACATACTGACCCCTACATTCTATATACTGACACCTACATTCTACATACTGACCCCTACATTCTATATACTGAGCCCTACATTCTATATACTGACCCCTACATTCTATATAGTGACCCCTACAATCTACATACTGACCCCTACATTCTACATACGGACCCCTACATTCTATATACTGACCACAACATTCTACATACTGACCCCTATATACTGACCGCTACATTCTACATACTGACCCCTACATTCTATATACTGACCCCTACATTCTATATAGTGACCTCTACATTCTAAATACTGACCAGTACATTCTATGTACTGACCCCTACATACTGACCCCTACATTCTACATACTGACCCCTACATTCAATAAACTGACCCCTACATACTGACCCCTACATTCTACATACTGACCCCTACATACAGACCCCTAAAGTCTATATACTGACCCCTACATTCTACATTCTGACCTGTACATTCTACATAGTGACAACTACATACTGACCCCTACATTCTACACACTGACCCCTACATTCTACATACTGACCCCTAAATTCTACGTACTGACCCCTACATTCTACGTACTGACCCCTACATTTTATATACTGACCCCTTAATACTACATACTGACCCCTACATACTGACCCCTACATTCTACATACTGATCCCTACATACTGACCCCTACATTCTACATACTGAACCCTACATTCTACATACTGACCCCTACATTCTACATACTGAACCCTACATTCTACATACTAACCCTTACATTCTACATACTGACCCCAACATACTGAACCCTACATTCTACATATTGACCCCTACATTCTATATACTGACCCCAGCATTCTACATTCTGACCCCTACATACTGACTACTACAAATTGACCCCAACATACTGACCCATACATACTAAATACTTACTCTTACATTCTATATTCTGACCCCAACATTCTACATTCTGACCCCTACATTCTACATACTGACCCCTACATTCTATATACTGACCCCTACATACTGACACCTATATGCTACATACTGACCCCATTATTCTACATACTGACCACTACATACTACAAACTGACCTCTACATTCTACATACTGACCCCTACATTCTATATACTGACACCTACATTCTACATACTGACCCCTACATTCTATATACAGAGCCCTACATTCTATATACTGACCCCTACATTCTATATAGTGACCCCTACAATCTACATACTGACCCCTACATTCTACATACGGACCCCTACATTCTATATACTGACCACAACATTCAACATACTGACCCCTACATTCAACATACTGATCCCTACATTATACACACTGACCCCTACATTCTACATACTGACCCCTACATTCCACATACTGACCCCAACATTGTACATACTGACCTATACATTCTATATAGTGACCCTTAATTTCAATATACTGACCCCTACATACTATATACTGACACCTATATACTGACCCCTACATACTACATTATGACCCCTTCATTCTACATAATGACCCCTACATACTACATACTGACCCCTACATACTACATACTGACCCCTACATTCTACATAATGACCCCTACATTCTACATACTGACCCCTACATACTACATACTGACCCTTACATACTACAAACTGACCCCTACATTCTACATACTGACCCCATACTACATACTGACCCGTACATACTACATACTTACCCTTAAATTCTATATACTGACCCCAGCATTCTACACTCTGACCCCTACATACTGACTACTACAAATTGACCCCAACATACTGACCCATACATACTAAATACTTACTCTTACATTCTATATTCTGACCCCAACATTCTACATTCTGACCCCTACATTCTACATACTGACCCCTACATTCTATATACTGACCCCTACATACATACTCTACATGCTACATACTGACCCCATTATTCTACATACTGACCACTACATACTACAAACTGACCTCTACATTCTACATACTGACCCCTACATTCTATATACTGACACCTACATTCTACATACTGACCCCTACATTCTATATACTGAGCCCTACATTCTATATACTGACCCCTACATTCTATATAGTGACCCCTACAATCTACATACTGACCCCTACATTCTACATACGGACCCCTACATTCTATATACTGACCACAACATTCTACATACTGACCCCTATATACTGACCGCTACATTCTACATACTGACCCCTACATTCTATATACTGACCCCTACATTCTATATAGTGACCTCTACATTCTAAATACTGACCAGTACATTCTATGTACTGACCCCTACATACTGACCCCTACATTCTACATACTGACCCCTACATTCAATAAACTGACCCCTACATACTGACCCCTACATTCTACATACTGACCCCTACATACAGACCCCTAAAGTCTATATACTGACCCCTACATTCTACATTCTGACCTGTACATTCTACATAGTGACAACTACATACTGACCAAAACATTCTACACACTGACCCCTACATTCTACATACTGACCCCTAAATTCTACGTACTGACCCCTACATTCTACGTACTGACCCCTACATTTTATATACTGACCCCTTAATACTACATACTGACCCCTACATACTGACCCCTACATTCTACATACTGATCCCTACATACTGACCCCTACATTCTACATACTGAACCCTACATTCTACATACTGACCCCTACATTCTACATACTGAACCCTACATTCTACATACTAACCCTTATATTCTACATACTGACCCCAACATACTGAACCCTACATTCTACATATTGACCCCTACATTCTATATACTGACCCCAGCATTCTACATTCTGACCCCTACATACTGACTACTACAAATTGACCCCAACATACTGACCCATACATACTAAATACTTACTCTTACATTCTATATTCTGACCCCAACATTCTACATTCTGACCCCTACATTCTACATACTGACCCCTACATTCTATATACTGACCCCTACATACTGACACCTATATGCTACATACTGACCCCATTATTCTACATACTGACCACTACATACTACAAACTGACCTCTACATTCTACATACTGACCCCTACATTCTATATACTGACACCTACATTCTACATACTGACCCCTACATTCTATATACTGAGCCCTACATTCTATATACTGACCCCTACATTCTATATAGTGACCCCTACAATCTACATACTGACCCCTACATTCTACATACGGACCCCTACATTCTATATACTGACCACAACATTCTACATACTGACCCCTATATACTGACCGCTACATTCTACATACTGACCCCTACATTCTATATACTGACCCCTACAATCTATATAGTGACCTCTACATTCTAAATACTGACCAGTACATTCTATGTACTGACCCCTACATACTGACCCCTACATTCTACATACTGACCCCTACATTCAGTAAACTGACCCCTACATACTGACCCCTACATTCTACATACTGACCCCTACATACAGACCCCTAAAGTCTATATACTGACCCCTACATTCTACATTCTGACCTGTACATTCTACATAGTGACAACTACATACTGACCAAAACATTCTACACACTGACCCCTACATTCTACATACTGACCCCTAAATTCTACGTACTGACCCCTACATTCTACGTACTGACCCCTACATTTTATATACTGACCCCTTAATACTACATACTGACCCCTACATACTGACCCATACATTCTACATACTGATCCCTACATACTGACCCCTACATTCTACATACTGAACCCTACATTCTACATACTGACCCCTACATTCTACATACTGAACCCTACATTCTACATACTAACCCTTACATTCTACATACTGACCCCAACATACTGAACCCTACATTCTACATATTGACCCCTACATTCTACATACTGACCCCTACATTCCATATACTGACCCCTACATTCTACATACTGACCCCTGCATTCTACATACTGACCCCTACATTCTATATACTGACCCCTACATTCTACATGCTGACCCCTACATTCTACATGCTGACCCCTACATTCTAAATACTGACCCCTACAATCTACATGCTAACCCCTACATTCTATATACTGACCCCAACATTCTACATGCTGACCACTACATTCTACATACTGACCCCTACATTCTACATATTGAGCCCTACATACTATATACTGACCCCTACATTCTACATGCTGACCACTACATTCCATATACAGACACCTACATTCTACATACTGACCCCTACATTCTATATACTGACACCTACACTCTGACCCCTACATACTGACCCCTACATTCTACACACTGACCCCTACATTCTATATACTGACCCCTACATACTGACTACTACATTCTATATATTGACCACTACATTCTACATACTGAATCCTACAGTCTACATACTGACCCCTACATTCTATACACTGACCCCTACATTCTACATACTGACCCCTACATTCTACATGCTGACTCCTACATTCTACATACTGACCCCTACATTCTACATACTGACCCCTACATACTACATACTGACCCCTACATTCTACATATTGACCCTACATACTATATACTGACCGCTACATTCTACATATTGACCCTACATACTATATACTGACCGCTACATTCTACATACTGACCCCTACATTCCATATACTGACCCCTACATTCTACATACTGACCCTTGCATTCTACATACTGACCCCTACATTCTATATTCTGAGCCCTACATTCTACATACTGACCCCTACATTCTAGATGCTGACCCCTACATTCTACTGACCCCTACATTCTACATGCTGACTAACACATTCTATATACTGACCCCAACATTCTACATATTGACTCTACATATTGACCCTTACATTCTCTATGCTGACCTCTACATTCTACATACTGACCCTTACATTCTACATATTGAGCCCTACATACTATATACTGACCCTTACATCCTACATACTGACCCCTATATACTGACCGCTACATTCTACATACTGACCCCTACATTCTATATACTGACCCCTATATACTGACCCCTACATTCTATATAGTGACCTCTACATTCTAAATACTGACCAGTACATTCTATATACTGACCCCTACATACTGACCCCTACATTCTACATACTGACCCCTACATTCAATAAAATGACCCCTACATACTGACCCCTACATTCTACATACTGACCCCTACATACAGACCCCTAAAGTCTATATACTGACCCCTACATTCTACATTCTGACCTGTACATTCTACATAGTGACCACTACATACTGACCAAAACATTCTACACACTGACCCCTACATTCTACATACTGACCCCTAAATTCTACATACTGACCCCTACATTCTACATGCTGACCCCTACATTTTATATACTGACCCCTTAATACTACATACTGACCCCTACATTCTATATACTGACTCCTACATACTGACCCCTACATTCTATATACTGACCCCTACATTCTACATACTGATCCCTACATTCTATATACTGAGCCCTACATTCTACATACTGACCCCTACATTATATATACTGAGCCCTAAATTATATATACTGAGCCCTACATTCTACATACTGATCCCTACATACTACATACTGACCCCTACATTCTACATACTGACCCCTACATTCTACATACTAACCCCTACATTCTATATACTGACCCCAACATACTGAACCATACATTCTACATATTGACCCCTACATTCTACATACTGACCCCTACATTCCATATACTGACCCCTACATTCTACATACTGACCCCTGCATTCTACATACTGACCCCTACATACTATATACTGACCGCTACATTCTACATACTGACCCCTACATTCTACATACTGACCCCTACATTCCATATACTGACCCCTACATTCTACATACTGACCCCTACATTCTATATACTGAGCCCTACATTCTATACACTGACCCCTACATTCTACATACTGACCCCTACATTCTACATACTGACCCCTACAATCTACATACTGACCCCTACATTCTATACACTGACCCCTACATTCTACATACTGACCCTTGCATTCTACATACTGACCCCTACATTCTATATACTGAGCCCTACATTCTACATACTGACCCCTACATTCTAGATGCTGACCCCTACATTCTACTGACCCCTACATTCTACATGCTGACTAACACATTCTATATACTGACCCCAACATTCTACATATTGACCTGTACATTCTACATGCTGACTAACACATTCTATATACTGACCCCAACATTCTACATATTGACTCTACATATTGACCCTTACATTCTATATGCTGACCTCTACATTCTACATACTGACCCCTGCATTCTACATACTGACCCCTACATTCTAGATGCTGACCCCTACATTCAACAATCTGACCACTACATTCCATATACTGACACAAACATTCTACATACTGACCCCTACATTCTACATGCTGACCACTACATTCCATATACTGAAACCTACATTCTACATACTGACCCCTACATTCTATATACTGACCCCTACATACTGACCCATACATACTGACCCCTACATTCTACACACTGACCCCTACATACTGACCCATACATACTGACCCCTACATTCTACACACTGACCCCTACATACTGACCCCTACATTCTATATACTGACCCCTACATACTGACCCCTACATTCTACACACTGACCCCTACATTCTACACACTGACCCCTACATTCCATATATTGACCCCTACATACTACACACTGACCACTACATTCTATATACTGACCCCTACATACTGACCCCTACATTCTACACACTGACCCCTACATTCTACACACTGACCCCTACATTCCATATATTGACCCCTACATACTGACTCCTACATTCTATATACTGACCCCTACATACTGACCCCTACATTCTACACACTGACCCCTACATTCCATATATTGACCCCTACATACTGACCCCTACATTCAATAAAATGACCCCTACATACTGACCCCTACATTCTACATACTGACCCCTACATACAGACCCCTAAAGTCTATATACTGACCCCTACATTCTACATTCTGACCTGTACATTCTACATAGTGACCACTACATACTGACCAAAACATTCTACACACTGACCCCTACATTCTACATACTGACCCCTAAATTCTACATACTGACCCCTACATTCTACATGCTGACCCCTACATTTTATATACTGACCCCTTAATACTACATACTGACCCCTACATTCTATATACTGACTCCTACATACTGACCCCTACATTCTATGTACTGACCCCTACATTCTACATACTGATCCCTACATTCTATATACTGAGCCCTACATTCTACATACTGACCCCTACATTATATATACTGAGCCCTAAATTATATATACTGAGCCCTACATTCTACATACTGATCCCTACATACTACATACTGACCCCTACATTCTACATACTGACCCCTACATTCTACATACTAACCCCTACATTCTATATACTGACCCCAACATACTGAACCATACATTCTACATATTGACCCCTACATTCTACATACTGACCCCTACATTCCATATACTGACCCCTACATTCTACATACTGACCCCTGCATTCTACATACTGACCCCTACATACTATATACTGACCGCTACATTCTACATACTGACCCCTACATTCTACATACTGACCCCTACATTCCATATACTGACCCCTACATTCTACATACTGACCCCTACATTCTATATACTGAGCCCTACATTCTATACACTGACCCCTACATTCTACATACTGACCCCTACATTCTACATACTGACCCCTACAATCTACATACTGACCCCTACATTCTATACACTGACCCCTACATTCTACATACTGACCCTTGCATTCTACATACTGACCCCTACATTCTATATACTGAGCCCTACATTCTACATACTGACCCCTACATTCTAGATGCTGACCCCTACATTCTACTGACCCCTACATTCTACATGCTGACTAACACATTCTATATACTGACCCCAACATTCTACATATTGACCTGTACATTCTACATGCTGACTAACACATTCTATATACTGACCCCAACATTCTACATATTGACTCTACATATTGACCCTTACATTCTATATGCTGACCTCTACATTCTACATACTGACCCCTGCATTCTACATACTGACCCCTACATTCTAGATGCTGACCCCTACATTCAACAATCTGACCACTACATTCCATATACTGACACAAACATTCTACATACTGACCCCTACATTCTACATGCTGACCACTACATTCCATATACTGAAACCTACATTCTACATACTGACCCCTACATTCTATATACTGACCCCTACATACTGACCCATACATACTGACCCCTACATTCTACACACTGACCCCTACATACTGACCCATACATACTGACCCCTACATTCTACACACTGACCCCTACATACTGACCCCTACATTCTATATACTGACCCCTACATACTGACCCCTACATTCTACACACTGACCCCTACATTCTACACACTGACCCCTACATTCCATATATTGACCCCTACATACTACACACTGACCACTACATTCTATATACTGACCCCTACATACTGACCCCTACATTCTACACACTGACCCCTACATTCTACACACTGACCCCTACATTCCATATATTGACCCCTACATACTGACTCCTACATTCTATATACTGACCCCTACATACTGACCCCTACATTCTACACACTGACCCCTACATTCCATATATTGACCCCTACATACTGACCCCTACATTCAATAAAATGACCCCTACATACTGACCCCTACATTCTACATACTGACCCCTACATACAGACCCCTAAAGTCTATATACTGACCCCTACATTCTACATTCTGACCTGTACATTCTACATAGTGACCACTACATACTGACCAAAACATTCTACACACTGACCCCTACATTCTACATACTGACCCCTAAATTCTACATACTGACCCCTACATTCTACATGCTGACCCCTACATTTTATATACTGACCCCTTAATACTACATACTGACCCCTACATTCTATATACTGACTCCTACATACTGACCCCTACATTCTATGTACTGACCCCTACATTCTACATACTGATCCCTACATTCTATATACTGAGCCCTACATTCTACATACTGACCCCTACATTATATATACTGAGCCCTAAATTATATATACTGAGCCCTACATTCTACATACTGATCCCTACATACTACATACTGACCCCTACATTCTACATACTGACCCCTACATTCTACATACTAACCCCTACATTCTATATACTGACCCCAACATACTGAACCATACATTCTACATATTGACCCCTACATTCTACATACTGACCCCTACATTCCATATACTGACCCCTACATTCTACATACTGACCCCTGCATTCCACATACTGACCCCTACATACTATATACTGACCGCTACATTCTACATACTGACCCCTACATTCTACATACTGACCCCTACATTCCATATACTGACCCCTACATTCTACATACTGACCCCTACATTCTATATACTGAGCCCTACATTCTATACACTGACCCCTACATTCTACATACTGACCCCTACATTCTACATACTGACCCCTACAATCTACATACTGACCCCTACATTCTATACACTGACCCCTACATTCTACATACTGACCCTTGCATTCTACATACTGACCCCTACATTCTATATACTGAGCCCTACATTCTACATACTGACCCCTACATTCTAGATGCTGACCCCTACATTCTACTGACCCCTACATTCTACATGCTGACTAACACATTCTATATACTGACCCCAACATTCTACATATTGACCTGTACATTCTACATGCTGACTAACACATTCTATATACTGACCCCAACATTCTACATATTGACTCTACATATTGACCCTTACATTCTATATGCTGACCTCTACATTCTACATACTGACCCCTGCATTCTACATACTGACCCCTACATTCTAGATGCTGACCCCTACATTCAACAATCTGACCACTACATTCCATATACTGACACAAACATTCTACATACTGACCCCTACATTCTACATGCTGACCACTACATTCCATATACTGAAACCTACATTCTACATACTGACCCCTACATTCTATATACTGACCCCTACACACTGACCCCTACATACTGACCCATACATACTGACCCCTACATTCTACACACTGACCCCTACATACTGACCCCTACATTCTATATACTGACCCCTACATACTGACCCCTACATTCTACACACTGACCCCTACATTCTACACACTGACCCCTACATTCCATATATTGACCCCTACATACTACACACTGACCACTACATTCTATATACTGACCCCTACATACTGACCCCTACATTCTACACACTGACCCCTACATTCTACACACTGACCCCTACATTCCATATATTGACCCCTACATACTGACTCCTACATTCTATATACTGACCCCTACATACTGACCCCTACATTCTACACACTGACCCCTACATTCCATATATTGACCCCTACATACTGACTCCTACATTCTATATATTGACCCCTACATTCTACATACTGACCCCTACATTCCATATATTGACCACTACATACTGACCCCTACAGTCTACATACTGACCCCTACATTCTATACACTGACCCCTACATTCTACATACTGACCCCTACATTCTACATGCTGACTCGTACATTCTACATACTGACCCCTACATTCTACATACTGACCCCTACATTCTACATGCTGACCACTACATTCTACATACTGACCCCTACATTCTACATGCTGACCACTACATTCCATATACTGACACCTACATTCTACATGCTGACCACTACATTCCATATACTGACACCTACATTCTACATGCTGACCACTACATTCCATATACTGACACCTACATTTTTTTATTTTTATTTATTTCACCTTTATTTAACCAGGTAGGCTAGTTGAGAACAAGTTCTCATTTGCAACTGCGACCTGGCCAAGATAAAGCATAGCAGTATGAGCAGACAACACAGAGTTACACATGGAGTAAACAATTAACAAGTCAATAACACAGTAGAAAACAAAGGGGGAGTCTATATACAATGTGTGCAAAAGGCATGAGGTAGGCGAATAATTACAATTTTGCAGCTACATTCTACATACTGACCCCTACATTCTACATGCTGACCCCTACATTCTACATACTGACCCCTACATTCTACATACTGACCCCTACATTCTATATACTGACCCCTACATTCTACATACTGACCCCTACATTCTACATGCTGACCCCTACATTCTACATACTGACCCCTACATTCTACACACTGACCCCTACATTCCATATATTGACCCCTACATACTACACACTGACCACTACATTCTATATACTGACCCCTACATACTGACCCCTACATTCTACACACTGACCCCTACATTCTACACACTGACCCCTACATTCCATATATTGACCCCTACATACTGACTCCTACATTCTATATACTGACCCCTACATACTGACCCCTATATTCTACACACTGACCCCTACATTCCATATATTGACCCCTACATACTGACTCCTACATTCTATATATTGACCCCTACATTCTACATACTGACCCCTACATTCCATATATTGACCACTACATACTGACCCCTACAGTCTACATACTGACCCCTACATTCTATACACTGACCCCTACATTCTACATACTGACCCCTACATTCTACATGCCGACTCGTACATTCTACATACTGACCCCTACATTCTACATACTGACCCCTACATTCTACATGCTGACCCCTACATTCTACATACTGACCCCTACATTCTACATACTGACCCCTACATTCTATATACTGACCCCTACATTCTACATACTGACCCCTACATTCTACATGCTGACCCCTACATTCTACATACTGACCCCTACATTCTACATACTGACCCCTACATTCTATATACTGACCCCTACATTCTACATACTGACCCCTACATTATATATATTGACCCCTACATACTGATCCCTACATTCTATATACTGACCCCTACATTCTACATACTGACCCCTACATACTACATACTAACCCTTACATTCTACATACTGACCGCAACATACTGAACCCTACATTCTACATATTGACCCCTACATTCTACATACTGACCCCTACATACTACATACTGACCCCTACATTCTACATATTGACCCCTACATACTATATATTGACCCCTACATTCTACATACTGACCTCTACATTCTACTTACTGACCCCTACATTCCATATACTGACCCCTACATTCTACATACTGACCCCTGCATTCTACATACTGACCCCTACATTCTATATACTGACCCCTACATTCTACATACTGACCCCTACATTCTACATGCTGACCCCTACATTCTACATACTGACCCTTACATTCTACATGCTGACCCCTACATTCTATATACTGACCACAACATTCTACATATTGACCCCTACATACTGACCCTTACATTCTATATGATGACCTCTACATTCTACAAACTGACCACCGCATTCTACATACCGACTCCTACATTCTATATACTGATCCCTACATTCTACATATTGACCCCTAAATTCTACATGCTGACCCCTACATTCTACATACTGACCCCTACAATCTACATACTGACCCCTACATATTGACCCCTAAATTCTAAATGCTGACCCCTACAATCTGCATACTGACCCCTACATTCTGACCCCTACATACTGACCCCTACATTCTACATACTGACCCCTACATTCTATATACTGACCCCTACATTCTACATACTGACCCCTACATTCTACATACTGACCCCTACATTCCATATACTGACCCCTACATTCTACATACTGACCCTTGCATTCTACATACTGACCCCTACATTCTATATACTGAGCCCTACATTCTACATACTGACCCCTATATTCTACATGCTGACCCCTACATTCTACATACTGACCCCTACATTCTACATGCTGACTAACACATTCTATATACTGACCCCAACATTCTACATATTGACCTGTACATTCTACATAGTGACCACTACATACTGACCAAAACATTCTACATACTGACCCCTACATTCTATATACTGACTCCTACATACTGACCCCTACATTCTATATACTGACCCCTACATTCTACATACTGATCCCTACATACTACATACTGACCCCTACATTCTACATACTGACCCCTACATTCTACATACTGATCCCTACATTCTACATACTGACCCCTACATTCTACATGCTGACCCCTACATACTACATACTGACCCCTACATTCTACATATTGACCCCTACATACTATATACTGACCCCTACATTCTACATACTGACCCCTACATTCTACATACTGACCCCTACATTCTACATACTGACCCCTACATTCTACATACTGACCCCTACATTCTACATACTAACCCCTACATTCTATATACTGACCCCAACATACTGAACCCTACATTCTACATATTGACCCCTACATTCTACATACTGACCCCTACATTCCATATGCTGACACCTACATTCTACATACTGACCCCTGCATTCTACATACTGACCCCTACATTCTACATGCTGACCCCTACATTCTACATACTGACCCCTACATTCTACATGCTGACCCCTACATTCTATATACTGACCCCAACATTCTACATATTGACCCCCACATTCTACATACTGACCCCTGCATTCTACATACTGACCACTACATTCTATATACTTATCCCTACATTCTACATACTGACCTCTAACTTCTACATGCTGACCCCTACATTCTACATACTGACCACTACATTCTACATGCTGACCACTACATTCCATATACTGACACCTACATTCTACATACTGACCCCTACATTCTATATACTGACCCCTACATACTGACCCCTACATTCTACACACTGACCCCTACATTCTATATACTGACCCCTACATACTGACTCCTACATTCTATATATTGACCCCTACATACTGACCCCTACATTCTACATACTGACCCCTACAAACTGACCCCTACATTCTATATATTGACCGCTACATACTGACCCCTACAGTCTTTATACTGACCCCTACATTCTACATACTGAATCCTACAGTCTACATACTGACCCCTACATTCTATACACTGACCCCTACATTCTACATACTGACCCCTACATTCTACATGCTGACTCCTACATTCTACATACTGTCCCCTACATTCTACATACTGACCCCTACATACTACATACTGACCCCTACATTCTACATATTGACCCCTACATACTATATACTGACCCCTACATTCTACATATTGACCCCTACATTCTACATACTGACCCCTACATTCTATATACTGACCCCTACATTCTACATACTGACCCTTGCATTCTACATACTGACCCATACATTCTATATACTGAGCCCTACATTCTACATACTGACCCCTACATTCTACATGCTGACTAACACATTCTATATACTGACCCCAACATTCTACATATTGACCCTACATACTGACACTTACATTCTACATATTGAGCCCTACATTCTATATACTGACCCCTACATTATACATACTGACCCCTACATTCTGACCCATACATACTGACCCCTACATTCTACACACTGACCCCTACATTCTATATACTGACCCCTACATACTGACTCCTACATTCTATATATTGACCCCTACATACTGACCCCTACATTCTACATACTGACCCCTAGATTCTATATATTGACCACTACATACTGACCCCTACAGTCTATATACTGACCCCTACATTCTACATACTGACCCCTACATTCTATACACCGACCCCTACATTCTACATACTGACCCCTACATTCTACATGCTGACTCGTACATTCTACATACTGAACCCTACATTCTACATACTGACCCCTACATTCTACATGCTGACCACTACATTCCATATACTGACACCTACATTCTACATACTGACCCCTACATTCTACATGCTGACCCCTACATTCTACATACTGACCCCTACATTCTACACACTGACCCCTACATTCTACATACTGGCCCCATACTACATACTGACCCCTACATTCTACACACTGACCCCTACATTACACATACTGACTCCTACATTCTATATACTGACCCCTACATTCTAAATACTGACCCCATACTACATATTGTTCCCTACATTATACATACTGACCCCTACAATATATATATTGACCCCTACATACTGATCCCTACATTCTATATACTGACCCCTACATTCTATATACTGACCCCTACATACTACATACTAACCCTTACATTCTACATACTGACCGCAACATACTGAACCCTACATTCTACATATTGACCCCTACATTCTACATACTGAACCCTACATACTACATACTGACCCCTACATTCTACATATTGACCCCTACATACTATATACTGACCCCTACATTCTACATACTGACCTCTACATTCTACTTACTGACCCCTACATTCCATATACTGACTCCTACATTATACATACTGACCCCTGCATTCTACATACTGACCCCTACATTCTATATACTGACCCCTACATTCTACATACTGACCCCTACATTCTACATGCTGACCCCTACATTCTACATATTGACCCCTACATACTATATACTGACCCCTACATTCTACATACTGACCTCTACATTCTACTTACTGACCCCTACATTCCATATACTGACTCCTACATTATACATACTGACCCCTGCATTCTACATACTGACCCCTACATTCTATATACTGACCCCTACATTCTACATACTGACCCCTACATTCTACATGCTGACCCCTACATTCTACATACTGACCCCTACATTCTACATACTGACCCCTACATTCTACATACTGACCCCTACATTCTACATGCTGACCCCTACATTCTACATATTGACCCCTACATTCTACATACTGACCGCAACATACTGAACCCTACATTCTACATATTGACCCCTACATTCTACATACTGAACCCTACATACTACATACTGACCCCTACATTCTACATATTGACCCCTACATACTATATACTGACCCCTACATTCTACATACTGACCTCTACATTCTACTTACTGACCCCTACATTCCATATACTGACTCCTACATTATACATACTGACCCCTGCATTCTACATACTGACCCCTACATTCTATATACTGACCCCTACATTCTACATACTGACTCCTACATTCTACATACTGACCCCTACATTCTATATACTGACCCCTACATTCTACATACTGACCCCTACATTCTACATGCTGACCCCTACATTCTACATATTGACCCCTACATACTATATACTGACCCCTACATTCTACATACTGACCTCTACATTCTACTTACTGACCCCTACATTCCATATACTGACTCCTACATTATACATACTGACCCCTGCATTCTACATACTGACCCCTACATTCTATATACTGACCCCTACATTCTACATACTGACCCCTACATTCTACATGCTGACCCCTACATTCTACATACTGACCCCTACATTCTACATACTGACCCCTACATTCTACATACTGACCCCTACATTCTACATGCTGACCCCTACATTCTACATATTGACCCCTACATTCTACATGCTGACCCCTACATTCTACATGTTGACCCCTACATACTGACCCTTACATTCTATATGATGACCTCTACATTCTACAAACTGACCACCGCATTCTACATACTGACTCCTACATTCTATATACTGACCCTTACATCCTACATACTGACCCATAAATTCTACATGCTGACCACTACATTCCATATACTGACACCTAAATTCTACATACTGACCCCTACATTCTGACCCCTACATACTGACCCCTACATTCTACACACTGACCCCTACATTCTATATACTGACCCCTACATTCTACATACTGACCCCTACATTCTACATACTGACCCCTACATTCCATATACTGACCCCTACATTCTACATACTGACCCTTGTATTCTACATACTGACCCTTACATTCTATATACTGAGCCCTACATTCTACATACTGACCCCTACATTCTACATACTGACCCCTACATTCTACATACTGACCCCTACATTCTACATGCTGACTAACACATTCTATATACTGACCCCAACATTCTACATCCTGACCCTTACATTCTATATGCTGACCTCTACATTCTACATACTGACCCCTACATTCTACATACTGACCCCTACATTCCATATACTGACCCCTACATTCTACATACTGACCCTTGCATTCTACATACTGACCCTTACATTCTATATACTGACCCCTACATTCTATATACTTATCCCTACATTCTACATACTGACCCATAAATTCTACATGCTGACCCCTACATTCTACATACTGACCCCTACATTCTACATACTGACCCCTACATTCTACATATTGACCCCTACATACTATATACTGATCCCTACATTCCATATACTGACCCCTACATTCTACATACTGACCCCTACATTCTACATGCTGACACATACATTATATATACTGACCCCAACATTCTACATATTGACCCCTACATACCGACCCTTACATTCTATATGCTGACCTCTACATTCTACATACTGACCCCTGCATTCTACATACTGACCTCTACATTCTATATACTGATCCCTTCATTCGACATACTGACCCCTAAATTCTACATGCTGACCCCTACATTCTACATACTGACCCCTACATTCTACATATTGACCCCTACATACTATATACTGACCCTTACATCCTACATACTGACCCCTACAATCTACATGCTGACCCCTACATTCTACATATTGACCCCTACATACTATATACTGACCCTTACATCCTACATACTGACCCCTACATTCTACATACTGACCCCTACATTCTACATACTGACCCCTACATTCTACATGCTGACACATACATTATATATACTGACCCCAACATTCTACATATTGACCCCTACATACTGACCCTTACATTCTACATGCTGACCCCTACATTCTACATGCTGACCCCTACATTCTACATACTGACCACTACATTCTACATACTGACCCCTACATTCTATATACTGACCCCTACATTCTGACCCCTACATACTGACCACTACATTCTACATACTGACCCCTACATTCTATATACTGACCCCTACATTCTGACCCCTACATACTGACCACTACATTCTACATACTGACCCCTACATACTGACTACTACATTCTATATATTGACCCCCTACATACTGACTCCTACATTCTACATACTGACCCCTACACACTGACCCATACATTCTATATATTGACCACTACATACTGACCCCTACAGTCTATATACTGACCCCTACAGTCTACATACTGACCCCTACATTCTATACACTGACCCCTACATTCTACATACTGACCCCTACATTCTACATGCTGACCCCTGTTTCTACATACTGACACGTACATTCTACATGCTGACCACTACATTCCATATACTGACACCTACATTCTAAATACGGACCACTACATTCTACATGCTGACCCCTACATTCTACATACTGACCCCTACATTCTACATACTGTCCCCATACTACAAACTGACCCCTATATTCTACATACTGACCCCTACATTCTATATACTGACCCCTACAGTCTACATACTGACCCCTACATTCTATACACTGACCCCTACATTCTACATACTGACCCCTACATTCTATATGCTGACCCCTGCATTCTACATACTGACCCCTACATTCTATATACTGACCCCTACATTCTACATACTGACCCCTACATTCTACATGCTGACCCCTACATTCTACATACTGACCCCTACATTCTACATATTGACCCCTACATACTTTATACTGAACCCTACATTCTACATGCTGACCACTACATTCCATATACTGACACCTACATTCTACATACTGACCCCTACAATCTACATGCTGACCCCTACATTATACATACTGACCCCTACATTCTACATACTGACCCCTACATTCTACATACTGACCCCTACATTCTACATACTGACCCCATACTACATACTGACCCCTACATTCTACATACTGACGCCTACATTCTATATACTGACCCCTACATTCTACATACTGACCCCATACTACATACTGACCCCTACATTATACATACTGACCCCTACATTCTATATACTGACCCTTACATTCTACAGTGCCTTGCGAAAGTATTCGGCCCCCTTGAACTTTGCGACCTTCTGCCAAATTTCAGGCTTCAAACATAAAGATATAAAACTGTATTTTTTTGTGAAGAATCAACAACAAGTGGGACACAATCATGAAGTGGAACGACATTTATTGGATATTTCAAACTTTTTTAACAAATCTAAAACTGAAAAATTGGGCGTGCAAAATTATTCAGCCCCCTTAAGTTAATACTTTGTAGCGCCACCTTTTGCTGCGATTACAGCTGTAAGTCGCTTGGGGTATGTCTCTATCAGTTTTGCACATCGAGAGACTGACATTTTTTCCCATTCCTCCTTGCAAAACAGCTCGAGCTCAGTGAGGTTGGATGGAGAGCATTTGTGAACAGCAGTTTTCAGTTCTTTCCACAGATTCTCGATTGGATTCAGGTCTGGACTTTGACTTGGCCATTCTAACACCTGGATATGTTTATTTTTGAACCATTCCATTGTAGATTTTGCTTTATGTTTTGGATCATTGTCTTGTTGGAAGCCAAATCTCCGTCCCAGTCTCAGGTCTTTTGCAGACTCCATCAGGTTTTCTTCCAGAATGGTCCTGTATTTGGCTCCATCCATCTTCCCATCAATTTTAACCATCTTCCCTGTCCCTGCTGAAGAAAAGCAGGCCCAAACCATGATGCTGCCACCACCATGTTTGACAGTGGGGATGGTGTGTTCAGGGTGATGCGCTGTGTTGCTTTTACGCCAAACATAACGTTTTGCATTGTTGCCAAAAAGTTCAATTTTGGTTTCATCTGACCAGAGCACCTTCTTCCACATGTTTGGTGTGTCTCCCAGGTGGCTTGTGGCAAACTTTAAACAACACTTTTTATGGATATCTTTAAGAAATGGCTTTCTTCTTGCCACTCTTCCATAAAGGCCAGATTTGTGCAATATACGACTGATTGTTGTCCTATGGACAGAGTCTCCCACCTCAGCTGTAGATCTCTGCAGTTCATCCAGAGTGATCATGGGCCTCTTGGCTGCATCTCTGATCAGTCTTCTCCTTGTATGAGCTGAAAGTTTAGAGGGACGGCCAGGTCTTGGTAGATTTGCAGTGGTCTGATACTCCTTCCATTTCAATATCATCGCTTGCACAGTGCTCCTTGGGATGTTTAAAGCTTGGGAAATCTTTTTGTATCCAAATCCGGCTTTAAACTTCTTCACAACAGTATCTCGGACCTGCCTGGTGTGTTCCTTGTTCTTCATGATGCTCTCTGCGCTTTTAACGGACCTCTGAGACTATCACAGTGCAGGTGCATTTATACAGAGACTTGATTACACACAGGTGGATTGTATTTATCATCATTAGTCATTTAGGTCAACATTGGATCATTCAGAGATCCTCACTGAACTTCTGGAGAGAGTTTGCTGCACTGAAAGTAAAGGGGCTGAATAATTTTGCACGCCCAATTTTTCAGTTTTTGATTTGTTAAAAAAGTTTGAAATATCCAATAAATGTCGTTCCACTTCATGATTGTGTCCCACTTGTTGTTGATTCTTCACACAAAAATACAGTTTTATATCTTTATGTTTGAAGCCTGAAATGTGGCAAAAGGTCGCAAAGTTCAAGGGGGCCGAATACTTTCGCAAGGCACTGTACATACTGACCCCTACATTCTACATGCTGACCCCTACATTCTACATACTGACCCCTACATTCTACATATTGACCCCTACATACTATATACTGACCCCTACATTCTACATACTGACCCCTACATTCCATATACTGACACCTACATTCTACATACTGACCCCTACATTCTACATGCTGACCCCTACATTCTACATTCTGACCCCTCCAATCTACATATTGACCCCTACATACTATATACTGACCCCTACATTCTACATACTGACCCCTACATTCTACATACTGACCCCTACATTCTACATACTGACCCCTACATTCTATATACTGATCCCTACATTCTACATTCTGACCCCTACATACTGACCCCTACATTCTACACACTGACCCCTACATTCTATATACTGACCCCTACATACTGACTCCTACATTCTATATACTGACCCCTACATACTGACTCCTACATTCTATATATTGACCCCTACATACTGACCCCTACATACTGACCCCTACATTCTATATACTGACCACTACATACTGACCCCTACAGTCTATATACTGACACCTACATTCTATATACTGACCCTTACATTCTATATACTGACCCCTATATTCTATATACTGACCCCTACATACTGACCCCTACATTAAAGAAACAGAGAAACAGGGTCACATTCCCCACAGAACGCACTGCATGTGTATGTGTGTGTGAGTAAAGAGAGGTACTGTATAATATACTAATGAAGAGAGGAGAGGTACTGTATAATATACTAATGAAGAGAGGTACTGTTTAATATACTATGGAAGAGAGAAGAGGTACTGTATAACATACTAATGAAGAGGTACTGTATAATATACTAATGAAGAGAGGAGAGGTACTGTATAATATAGTAATGAAGAGAGGAGAGGTACTGTATAATATACTAATGAAGAGAGGAGAGGTACTGTATAAATTACTAATGAAGAGAGGAGAGGTACTATATAATATACTAATGAAGAGAGGTACTGTATAATATACTAATGAAGAGAGAAGAGGTACTGTATAATATACTAATGAAGAGAGGTACTGTATAATACACTAATGGAGAGAGGAGAGGTACTGTATAATATACTAATGAAGAGGTACTGTATAATACACTAATGAAGAGAGGAGAGGTACTGTATAATATACTAATGAAGAGAGGAGAGGTACTGTATAATATACTAATGAAGAGAGGTACTGTTTAATATACTATGTAAGAGAGAAGAGGTACTGTATAACATACTAATGAAGAGGTACTGTATAATATACTAATGAAGAGAGGAGAGGTACTGTATAATATAGTAATGAAGAGAGGAGAGGTACTGTATAATATACTAATGAAGAGAGGAGAGGTACTGTATAACTTACTAATGAAGAGAGGAGAGGTACTATATAATATACTAATGAAGAGAGGTACTGTATAATATACTAATGAAGAGAGAAGAGGTACTGTATAATATACTAATGAAGAGAGGTACTGTATAATACACTAATGGAGAGAGGAGAGGTACTGTATAATATACTAATGAAGAGGTACTGTATAATACACTAATGAAGAGAGGAGAGGTACTGTATAATATACTAATGAAGAGAGGTACTGTATAATATACTAATGAGGAGAGGTACTGTATAATATACCAATGAAGAGAGGTACTGTATAATATACTAATTAAGAGAGGAGAGGTACTGTATAATATACTAATGAAGAGAGAAGGGGTACTGTATAATATACTAATGAAGAGAGGTACTGTATAATATACTAATGAAGAGAGGAGAGGTACTGTATAATATACTAATGAAGAGAGGAGAGGTACTGTATAATATACTATGGAAGAGAGAAGGGGTACTGTATAATATACTAATTAAGGGAGATACTGTATAATATACTAATGAAGAGAGGAGAGGTACTGTAGAATATACTAATGAAGAGAGGAGAGGTACTGTATAATATACTAATGAAGAGAAGAGAGGTACTGTATAATATACTATGGAAGAGAGAAGGGGTACTGTATAATATACTAATGAAGAGAGGTACTGTATAATATACTAATGAAGAGAGGAGAGGTACTGTATAATATACTATGGAAGAGAGAGGTACTGTATAACATAGTAATGAAGAGAGGAGAGGTACTGTCTAATATACTAATGAAGAGAGGAGAGGTACTGTATAATATACTAATGAAGAGAGGAGAGATACTGTACATACAGCAGATCGTAAATGAAAGGTTCTTTGTTTTGTACTGCCCTTGGTGTGTGTGTGTGTGTGTGTGTGTGTGTGTGTGCAATTTACAGTCCTTTGTGTTCTGTCACAGTGCGTTAGCATCAGTAAAGAGCCCATTCATCTCTTCACAAAATAACACACACACACAAACACACACACACACTGTACCCTGCTTGGCAACCTCTCTCCACACTACAGCCAGTGAGCCTGTTATAGCTAGTTATAGCCAGTTATAGTCTGTTATATCCTGTTATAGTCTGTTATAGTCTGTTATAGCCTGTTATATCCTGTTATAACCAGTTATTGTCTGTTATATCATGTTATAGCCTGTTATATTCGGTTATATCCTGTTATAGCCTGTTATATCCTGTTATAACCAGTTATTGTCTGTTATATCCTGTTATAGTCTGTTATATTCGGTTATATCCTGATATAGTCTGTTATAGTCTGTTATAGTCTGTTATAGCCTGTTATATCCTGTTATAACCAGTTATAGTCTGTTATATCCTGTTATAGTCTGATAGTCTGTTATAGCCTGTTATATCCTGTTATAACCAGTTATTGTCTGTTATATCCTGTTATAGTCTGTTATAGCCTGTTATATCCTGTTATAGCCTGTTATAGTCTGTTATATCCTGTTATAGTCTGTTATAGTCTGTTATAGCCTGTTATATCCTGTTATAGCCTGTTATAGTCTGTTATATCCTGTTATAGTCTGTTATAGCCTGTTATATCCTGTTATAACAAGTTATTGTCTGTTATATCCTGTTATAGTCTGTTATATTCGGTTATATCCTGATATAGTCTGTTATAGTCTGTTATAGTCTGTTATAGCCTGTTATATCCTGTTATAACCAGTTATAGTCTGTTATATCCTGTTATAGTCTGATAGTCTGTTATAGCCTGTTATATCCTGTTATAACCAGTTATTGTCTGTTATATCCTGTTATAGTCTGTTATAGCCTGTTATATCCTGTTATAGCCTGTTATAGTCTGTTATATCCTGTTATAGTCTGTTATAGTCTGTTATAGCCTGTTATATCCTGCTATAGCCTGTTATAGTCTGTTATATCCTGTTATAGTCTGTTATAGTCTGTTATAGCCTGTTATATCCTGTTATAACAAGTTATTGTCTGTTATATCCTGTTATAGTCTGTTATAGTCTGTTATATCCTGTTATAGCCTGTTATATTCGGTTATATCCTGTTATAGTCTGTTATAGCCTGTTATATCCTGTTATAGCCTGTTAGTCTGTTAGTCTGTTACAGCCTGTTATAGCCTGTTACAGCCTGTTATAGACTGTTACAGCCTGTACTAATGTTACTTGTTATGTCCTGTTATAGTCTGTTATAGCCTGTTATAACCTGTTACAGCCTGTTACAGTCTGTTACAGCCTGTTATAGACTGTTATAGACTGTTACAGCCTGTTACAGTCTGTTACAGCCTGTTATAGCCTGTTATAGACTGTTACAGCCTGTTATAGACTGTTTTTCTCTGCCATTCTCAGTGCTGGAGGGACATAAATCCCAGAGAAAGTCTGTAGCTCCTGATCTTCTGGATCCCTGCTTTTTAATAAATCTGGAAGCTGATTTCATAGCTGAACAAACCACTTACCTATCTGTTCAATCTAACCCTGGAATGTAATGAAATTCCAAAGATCTGGAAATCAGCATTTGTCCTACCACTTTTAAAGGGCGGAGAGCCAACTCTATTGAGTATTTATAGGCCAATCTCAAAGCTGTCACCACTGGCGAAAATACTTGAAACCCTTGTTAGTGAACAGCTAAAAGAGTTTTTAAATACTAACTCTATTTTATCAATGTACTAATCGGGCTTTAGGAAGAAGCATAGCACAATTACAGCAGCCATGAAGGTTTTAAATTATATCACTGAAGCCCTTCACAAAAAACAGCACCGTGTCTCACTTTTTATTGATTTCTCTAAGGCTTTTGATACAGTTGATCATGCTATACTAAGGCAGAGATTGTTGAGTGTATGTCTTTCGGAGCATGCAGTTGCATGGTTTGCTAACCATCTGTCTGATAGGACTCAGTGCACTCAATTTGATGGGCTCATGTCTGTTAAATTGTCTGTCTGTAATGGTGTGCCCCAGGGTTCTGTACTGGGTCCCCTCTTATTCACTATTTATATAAATAATTTAGACAAAAATGTGCAAAATGCATAACTTCACTTTTATGCTGATGATACTGTTATATACTGTTGTGCCTCGTCTCTCACAAAAGCTTTCCAGAACTTGCAAACTGCTTTTTATACTGTTCAACATACCTTGTGTCAATTGAAGCTTATCCTCAATACTGACAAAACTAAACTAATGGTGTTTTCTAAAGCAAGAAATAGACCTCTGAACCTTTCACCTATTACTACCTGTCAGGGCAAGGAGATCGAGATTGTAACCTCATATAAATATTTTGGAATTTTAAATGATGATGATGGCCTCTTTAAAATTGCATTTTCAACAATTTACAAAACAATTGGAGCTGAAGTTGTGATTATATTTTAGGAATAAGGCCCGCTTCTCTATTGAAGCCAGAAGGAGGCTAGTATCAGCTACATTTCTGCCTATACTAGACTGTAACAATGCACGCTGAGAGTCGGAAAGCAAGTTCAGGGAGTGAATACATTTAATTAATTAATTAACAAAACAAGAAACACAAACAGCGCAATGACATGAAACAGCAACAATGATGACTAAGGAAGAAACCAAAGGGAGAGACACATAAAGGGCAGGTAATCAAGGAGGTGATGGAGTCCAGGTGAGTGTCATTATGCGCGTAACGCTGGTGACAGGTGTGCGCCCTAACGAGCAGCCTGGTGACCTAGAGGCCGGAGAGGGAGCACACGTGACAAGACAATGGGGATATTTTCAATATAAATGCTTACGATCAGTGTTTGAGATCAATTGACATCCTTTACCATGGAGCATTGAAATGTATTTTAAACTGCAAAACCATTACACACCACTGCCCTTTGTATACCAGGGTTGGCTGGCCTTCTCTAGTCAATTCGTAGGCTCAGGCACTGGTATACTTTTATTTACAAAGCCATTTTGGGTTTACTACCATTTTAGTTGGCCATTTTTATCATTCAGAAATGTGGTGGGTACTCTCTTCGTTCTCAGGGCTTTATCCTGCTAACTGTTACAAATGTCCGAACTGAATTTGGTTAAAGGGCTTTTATGTACTCTACCATTCAAAAGTTTGGGGTCACTTAGAAATGTCCTTGTTTTTGTTGATTAAAATAACATCAAATTGATCAGAAATACAGTGTAGACATGGTTAATGTTGTAAATAACTACTGTAGCTGGAAACGGCTGAATTTTAATGGAAAATCTACATAGGCATACAGAGGCCCATTATCAGCAACCATCACTCCTGTGTTCCAATGGCACGCTGTGTTAGCTAATAAAAGTTTATCATTTTAAAAGTCTAATTGATCATTAGAAAACCCTTTCACAATTATGTTAGCACAGCTGAAAACTTGTTCTGATTAAAAAACCAATAAAACGGTCCTTCTTTAAACTAGTTGAGTATCTGGAGCATCAGCGTTTGTGGGTTCGATTACAGGCTCAAAATGGCCTGCAACAAAGAACTTTTCTGAAACACATCAATCTATCCTTGTTCTAAGAAAGAAATGCGATAAATTGCCAAGAAATTGAAGATTTCGTACAACGCTGTGTACCACTCCCTTCACAGAACAGCGCAAACTGTCACTAACCAGAGTAGAAAGAGGAGTGGGAGGCCCCGGTGCACAACTGAGCAAGAGGACAAGTACATTAGAGTCTCTAGTTTGAGAAACAGACACCTCACAAGTCGTCAACTGGCAGCTTCATTAAATAGTACCCACAAAACACCAGTCTCAACATCAACAGCGAAGAGGCGACTCCGGGGTGTTGGCCTTCTAGGCAGAGTTCCTCTGTCCAGTGTCTATGTTCTTTTGCCCATCTTAATCTTTAATTTTTATTGGCCAGTCTGAGATATGGCTTTTTCTTTGCAACTCAACACACACAGCCACACACACACAGCTGATTGTGTAGAGCATGATTGCAGTAGAGCATGCTGAGAGATGAGTCTATTACTCTCACATCCCCTCTCCTTCTCTCCTCTCTCTCTCTCTCTCTCTCAATTCAAATCAAAGGGCTTTATGGCAAAAGTATGTTTACATTTACAAAGCAAGGGAAATAATAAACAAAAGTGAAATAGACAATCACATACTAAAGGGCTGGTTGGGGCTGAGGGAAGGGGGTAATGTTTCAGTTCTGCGATATGATAGGCTGAAATCCAGCTGGCAGGAAGGAAGCATCATCCCCCACAGGAAACAGCAGGAAGGGAGGAGGGTGGGTGGTAGGAGGGGGAGAAGAAGGAGGGGGGGGGTAGAGGATGGGGGGAGGAGGGGAGGAGGGGGAGAGAGGAAGGGGAGAGAGGAGGGGGGAAACGAGCAGGAGAGGAGGGGAGGAGGGTTGGGGGTAGGAGGGGGAGAAGAAGGAGGGGAGAAGGAGGGGAGGTAGAGGATGAGGGGAGGAGGGGGAGAGAGGAAGGGGAGAGAGTAGGGGGGAGACGAGCAGGGCAGGAGAGGAGGGGAGGAGGGAAGGATAAATACTCCTAAAGATTCCTCTCTATATATGTGTGTGTGAATGTACCTTGTACTTGGCAGTCAACTGCTCGGTGGTGTCCCGCTCCTTCCTCAGATCTCCCATCATTATCTCCTTCTCTCCCAGAAGCCTCTGCTTCTCCACAGCCAATAGTGATCCATCTTCTCTGATGGCCTTATTCTCCTCCTCCAGCCTCTCCTTCTGCAGCTTCCTCTCCTTCTCCACCTCCTCTTCTCCCTCCTCATCCCCTTCTCCGTCCCAGCCCTCCTCCCCTTCCTCCTTCCTGTGTTTGCCCCTCCCTTCCTTGTGGCTGAGCTGTGCGCGGAGCCGTGCAATCTCCTTCTGGAACTCTCTGAGCAGGGCGTCTTTAGGGTCTTCGTTAACTCTTGGCTGGTTCTTGATGTTCTTAGCTCTGTTAGCGTAGCGGAGAGTGGTGAGGGTCTCCTCGTAGTGTTGGGGGGCGGGGCCTAGTGTAGCCACCATCACCGTCTTGGCGTTCCCTCCCAGAGAGTCCTGTAATAACCGGGTCAGTTTAGAGTCCCGATAGGGAACATGGCCGCTACGCCCGTCTGCCAGGGCTGAGATCACGTTGCCTAGCGCTGACAGAGACAGGTTGATCTTAGCGGCTTCCTTCAGGCGTTCCCCGTGGACGCCCGTCTTTGCCTGCCGCTCGCTGCCCGCCAGGTCAACCAGGTTGAGCCGGCCCACCCTGATGTGCTGCCGTCCATCCGGCCCCGTCTGGGAACACTCCACCGTGATGAGGAACAGGGTGTGGGAACGGGAAGAGTGTTCGTTCATGTCTGTCGCTCCCACCGAGCGCACCTGGTTCCCTAAGTTCATGAGCTCCTCTATCTCCTTCACGCTCTTACACACGCACGACGTCAAGTCACGCACATACACCCCGCTCTCCGGGCTCTCTCTCAGCTCCAGGGTGTGGGGGGGCTGGGTGTGCACGTTGGGGACATGAGGGGCGTGCACGTTAGGATCCAGTAGATCCCTGATCTCCTCTCGGTAGATCTCCAGGTAAGAGGCTCTGACCAGGTACTGGCGGTCGGCGGCGGAGCGGGAGATCTGGGTGAAGACGTGTTCGAAGGCGTTGGGGATGACGCCCCGCCTCTCTGGCTCTAGCCACGCTCCCTGCATGGTGTAGGTCTTTCCGGTGCCCGTCTGGCCATAGGCAAAGATGGTTCCATTAAACCCGTCCAGGACTGAGTGGATCAGCGGGCGTACTGTCTCATCGTACAGATCACGTTGTCTAGACGATGCGTCATACACAGAGTCGAACGTAAACGTCTTCCGAGGCTCGCCGGGCAGAGCGCGAGGGTTCTGTAAGACCACCTGACCCCGATGTACATCCATCTCTACGATCCCTCCCCTTCCTCCTGGTGTCCCGGTAACACCAGCTGCCTCTTTCCGGTTTAACGGGCGACAGCGAACCACAACCTTCACAGTCTCACTACTCTTTATCTTAGACATCTGAAGTGGCTATCAGGTAACTATTATTAGAGATTTATAGAAATTAACATTTGTTATTATCAGTTGATCTCTTTCTCCTTACTGGACACTGTTCTTGCTAGTATTTACCAGGTAATGATCCAACTGGGAAATTGATGCTTGGTATATCACTTAGTACTGAATTTAACACAATGGTGCTAAAGAAACAAATTCATAGGCCTACCATGTTATTATCAGGTCATTATTAATGAATTTACTAGGTCTTTGAGTAGTCAAACAGTAAAATATAGAGCAGGTAACAGAGTAATACATGAGTCCTATCTGACTGGATGATAACAGCGTCACACTGAACACCAGGCCTCTAGTCCTGCCATGCTAATGACAAATTAGCTTGTTTACAAATAACATTAAATTAGCCTATTTATCAATAATAATAATAATCATAATCGGTTTTTGGTCCCACAGTTAAAATATTAGTGCATGTATTGGTCTGTCGAATATCATTCTGTCTCTATCTATTTTCCTCTACAATCTCTCTTTCAGAATCCCCACCGGGCCATCTCATATAGATTATTATGCAATAATTTTGTAGATATTATATTCACATTCTTTAACCAATCCATCCGTGTGTTTCTCACCGTCAACAATATGATTTAATCCGCGTTAACTAGCGGTATTAAACACACTTCACGGTGTGCTCAGTGATCACGACGGTTCCGTTGAGGTCCGGGTGCATTCTGTCCGTCTGTCCGTTAACAGGGGTTCATTCGATAATAAAGCCAGCTCCGCCTTAACAAGTCCCGGTCAATCAAAAGATTTACCAACGGTTTTTCATCCTGCCTCCGTGCCCGGAGATATACCCTAATGCTCTCGTGCCGCAGAGGAGATGCTGCGGCTCCATTAAAGTACTGAGAGCGAGTTTCAGGATGAACAGAGAGGAGATACACACACACACACACACACATACATACACAAACACATCATTACCTCATTCAGCCACACCCACTGCAGAACGCAATGACGGGACCATGGGAAATGGAGTTTTACACTATTATTAAGTCAAATCAAGTTTTTAAGGCTGCATTTATTGATTTGCATACGTTATCGCAGGTGCAGCGAAATGCTTATGTTTCTAGATCTAACAGTTCGGTGATAATACCTAGTAATATAAAACAATAAACACATAATTCAAACAAACAATGTAAAGAAATAAATTAAGAAATATCAGAAGGAGCAATTTCAGAACCCTTGACTTTTTACACATTTTGTTACGTTACAGTCTTATTCTAAAATGGATTCAATAGTTGTTTTCCCTCATCAATCTACACACAATACCCCATAATGACAAAGCAAAAAACAGGTTTTTATAAATGTTAGCTAATTTATTAGAAATAAACTGACATACAACATTTACATAAGTATTTAGACCCTTTACTTTGTTGAAGCACCAGTGATTACAGCCTCCAGTCTTCTTGGGTATGAGCTACAAGCTTGGCACACCTGTATTTGGGGAGTTTCTCCCATTCTTCTCTGCAGATCCTCTCACGCTCTGTCAGGTTGGATGGGGAGCGTTGCTGCACAGCTCTCCATAGATGTTTGATCGGGTTCAATTCCGGGCTCTGACCGGGCCACACAATAACATTCAGAGACTTGTCCCGAAGCCACTCCTGCATTGTCTTGGCTGTGTGCTTAGGGTCATTGTCCTGTTGGAAGGTGAACCTTCACCCCAGTCTGAGGTCCTGAGCAGTTTGGAGCAGGTTTTCATCAAGGATCTCTGTACTTTGCTCTATTCATCTTTGCCTTGATCCCGACTAGTCTCCTAGTGCCTGCCGCCAAAAAACTCCACAGCATGATGCTGCCATCACTATGCTTCACCGTAGGGATGGTGCCAGGTTTCCTCCACTTGGCATTTAGGCCATAAAGTTCAATCTTGGTTTCATCAGACCAGAGAATCTTGTTTCTCATGGTCTGAGAGTATTTAGGTGCCTTTTGGCAAACTCCAAGCGGAATGTCATGTGCCTCTCAATTTCGAGTCTCATGGCAAAGGGTTTGAATACGAATGTAAATAAGGTATTTCTTGCTTTTAATACATTTGCAAACATTTCTAAAAACCTGTTTTCACTTTGTCGTTATGGGGTTTTGTGTGTAGATTACTGACAATTGTTTTATTTAATCCACTTTAGTTTAAGGCTGTAACGTAACAAAATGTGTAAAAAGTCAAAGGGTCTGAATACTTTTCTGAAGTCACTATAGATAATTGTGTACAGACGGTATGGACAGTAGGGTACTAGGGGGTAACTAACCCCCCTCTGTAATTCACATCAAAACCACAAGATTTAAAAAAAAAAAATGTGTAGATATATTCCAATTAAGTCATATCTATATTTATATGTTTAAATATACAAGTAGGAAAGCAGCCTTAAGATAAATAATCCACATGTTTAGAGAGGTAAATTAGACAATAGCTGTGTTTGACTACCAATACAACATACTGTATACTACATTCTATATACTATTAGTTCATTTAATTAAGTATTAGTACTAGTGCTAGCCCTGTCTACCGGAAGGTGATGCTGTTGCTATGCAACCTCTTGCTAGATAGTTAGCATAACAAATTACTATCTAGACATCTTGCTGTTTGTAATTTCAATCCGGAGTGCCAGAGTTTGCTCAGAGTGCGCTCTGGGAGTTCGTAAATTCAGAGCGTTGTCAGATTGTAAGTGAGGATGCGGTTTGGGATGCTGACTGGGCTGGCAGCCTAGCAAGGGTTAACACGCTTACATGACTTACTGACGTTGGCCACAGAGAACGAGAGCATCGACATCACAATGTTATTTTCTTTGAAGCGGGTGAAGAAGGTTTAGCTTATCCGGGTGCAAGGCGTCTGCTATATGGCTGGCTGTGTCTTATCCGGGAGCAAGGCTCTGCTATGTGGCTGGCTGTGTCTTATCCGGGAGCAAGGCGTCTGCTATATGGCTGGCTGTGTCTTATCCGGGAGCAAGGCTCTGCTATGTGGCTGGCTGTGTCTTATCCGGGAGCAAGGCGTCTGCTATATGGCTGGCTGTGTCTTATCCGGGAGCAAGGCTCTGCTATGTGGCTGGCTGTGTCTTATCCGGGAGCAAGGCGTCTGCTATATGGCTGGCTGTGTCTTATCCGGGAGCGAGGCGTCTGCTATATGGCTGGCTGTGTCTTATCCGGGAGCAAGGCGTCTGCTATATGGCTGGCTGTGTCTTATCCGGGAGCAAGGCGTCTGCTATATGGCTGGCTGTGTCTTATCCGCGAGCAAGGCGTCTTCTATATGGCTGGCTGTGTCTTATCCGGGAGCGAGGCGTCCGCTATGTGGCTGGCTGTGTCTTATCCGGGAGCAAGGCATCTGTGATATGACTGGCTGTACCTTTATAATCCGTGATTGTCTGAAGTCCCTGCAACTTACATCATGTGTCTGAGCCATTGAATTGCAACTCCAGTTTGTCCCTGTACTATCTTTTTGCCTTTTTGTTTGCCTTACGGAGGTCATAGCTGGTCCGTTTGTACACGTCAATGTTCCCAGCAACCTTGCCATGGTTAAATGCGGTGGATCGCGCTTTCAGTTTTGCGAGGATGCTGCTATCTATCCATGGTTTTTGGTTACAATTTACACAGTGGGAACAACATGCTCTATTTACATCCTGATGAACCCAGTCACTGAGTCAGTGCATATATCAATACTGTTCTCTTCCTGGTGAACCCAGTCACTGAGTCAGTGCAGACATCAATACTGTTCTCTTCCTGGTGAACCCAGTCACTGAGTCAGTGCAGACGTCAATACTGTTCTCTTCCTGGTGAACCCAGTCACTGAGTCAGTGCAGATGTCAAAACTGTTCTCAATGGCAACCCGGAACACTTCCTAGTCTGCGTGATCAAAACAATCTTGAAGCATAGATTCCGACTGGTCAGACTAATGTTGAACAGTCCCTTACCACGGGTGTTTCCTGTTTAGGTTTCTGCTGTTAGGTGGGGAGGAGCAGAATGGAGGCATGATCTGATTTGCTGAAAGGAGGAAGAGGGAGGGACTTGTAGCCGTCCCGGAAAGGAGAGTAGTAATGATCAAGAGTTTGTGATGCACGTGCAGCACAAGAGATGAGTTACCGGAACGGTTGTTGCTAACGTGCGCTGATGTTTTTAGAATGACGTTGTAAGTAACAGCCAACTTTCCAGGACATAGACATGTTTTATATGGGCAGAAAGCTTACATCCTTGTTAATGTAACTGAAGTGTCCAATTTACAGTATCTATTACAGTGAAAAAATACCATGCTATTGTTTGAGGAGAGTCCACAACAACAACAACACTTTTATCATGGCAACTGGTTTTATGCATTCACCTCTGAAGGTAAATAATGTACTTACATTTAGTAATCTTGCTCTGATTTGTCATTCTGAGGGTCCCAGAGATAAAATGTAGCGTAGTTTTGTTTGATAAAATATATTTTTATGTTCAAATGTAGGAACTGGGTTCTACAGTTTGCACCCCTGCTGTGTCATTTTACAGTCCCTGATGTCTCTCTGGAAGGAGATCCACACCCTGAGCTCATCTACTTTATTGTCTAGTGACTGAACATTAGCGAGAAAAATACTCAGAAGCGATGGATGTTATGGACATCACCTGAGTCTGACTAGGGCAACACTCATACTTCCTCTTCTCCTGCATTGGTGTTTTGGTGCAGCCCCCGGGATGAATAGAGTTGCCTCGGAAGTTCAAACAATGGATCCAGGTCAGGGAAGATGAATTTCAGCTCTGATTTGTGGTGAGTGTCCGCCGATCTAATGTCCAAAAGTTATTTTCGGCTCTAGGTAATGATACAAGAAACGTTCTGAGTAGATAATGAAATATATAAATACCACAAAAAATGACTGCAAAGGTTGGCTAGGAGCTAGAAACAGGGTTACCTTGTCTGTCAGCGCCATCTTGTTCAAACATTATTATCCTGCATCCCTATTGGCCCCATTGGCCCCAGCCAGCAGCATACCACCCTGTATCCCTATTGGCCCCATTGGCCCCAGCCAGCAGCATACATCCCTGCATCCCCATTGGACCCATTGGCCACAGCCAGCAGCATACCACTCTGCGTCCCTATTGGCCCCAGCCAGCAGCAAACCACCCCGCATCCCTATTGGCCCCAGCCAGCAGCATACCACCCTGCATCCCTATTGGCCCCATTGGCCCCAGCCAGCAGCATACCACCCTGCATCCCCATTGGCCCCAGCCAGCAACATATCACCCTGCATCCCTATTTGCCACATTGGCCTCAGCCAGCAGCATACCACCCTGCATCCCTATTTGCCCCATTGGCCCAAGTCAGCAGCATACTACCCTGCATCCCGATTGGCCCCAGCCAGCAGCATACCACCCTGCATCCCTATTGGCCCCATTGGCCCCAGCCAGCAGCATACCACCCTGCATCCCTATTGGACCCATTGGCCCCAGCCAACAACATACCACCCTGCATCCCTATTGGCCCCAGCCAGCAGCAAACCACCCCGCATCCCTATTGGCCCCAGCCAGCAGCATACCACCCTGCATCCCTATTGGCCCCATTGGCCCCAGCCAGCAGCATACCACCCTGCATCCCCATTGGCCCCAGCCAGCAACATACCACCCTGCATCCCTATTTTCCCCATTGGCCTCAGCCAGCAGCATACCACCCTGCATCCCTATTTGCCCCATTGGCCCAAGTCAGCAGCATACCACCCTGCATCCCGGTTGGCCCCAGCCAGCAACATACCACCCTGTATCCCCATTGGCCCCATTGGCCCCAGCCAGCAGCATACCACCCTGCATCCCTATTGGCCCCAGCCAGCAGCATACCACCCTGCATCCCTATTGGCCCCAGACAGCAGCTTACCACCCTGCATCCCCATTGGCCCCAGCCAGCAGCATACCACCCTGCATCCCCATTGGCCCCAGCCAGCAGCATACAACCCTGCATCCCTATTGGCCCCATTGGCCCCAGCCAGCAGCATACCACCCTGCATTCCTATTGGCCCCAGCCAGCAGCATACCACCCTGCATCCCTATTGAGCCCATTGGCCCAAGACAGCAGCTTACCACCCTGCATCCCCATTGGCCCCATTGGCCCCAGCCAGCAGCATACCACCCTGCATCCCCATTGGCCCCAGCCAGCAGCATACCACACTGCATCCCTATTGGCCCCATTGCCCCCAGCCAAGGGTGGATCCCAAAATAAACCACGTTAACAGGGGTGGATCCCAAAATAAATGATGTTTACAGGTGTGGATCACAAAATAAATTACGTTTACAGGTGTGGACCCCAAAATAAATTATGTTTACAGGTGTGGATCACAAAATAAATGACGTTAACAAGGGTGGATCCCGAAATAAATGATGTTTACAGGTGTGGATCCCAAAATAAATTACGTTTACAGGTGTGGATCCCAAAATAAACTATGTTTACAGGAGTGGATCCATGCCCCAGGACTACCTGACATGATGACTCCTTGCTGTCCCCAGTCCACCTTACCGTGCTGCTGCTCCAGTTTCAACTGTTCTGCCTTATTATTATTCGACCATGCTGGTCATTTATGAACATTTGAACATCTTGGCCATGTTCTGTTATAATTTCCACCCGGCACAGCCAGAAGAGGACTGGCCACCCCACATAGCCTGGTTCCTCTTTAGGTTTCTTCCTAGGTTTTGGCCTTTCTAGGGAGTTTTTCCTAGCCACCGTGCTTATACACCTGCATTGCTTGCTGTTTGGGGTTTTAGGCTGGGTTTCTGTACAGCACTTTGAGATATCAGCTGATGTACGAAGGGCTATATAAATAAATTTGATTTGATCCCAAAATAAACAACGTTTACAGGGGTGGATCCCAAAATAAACAATGTTTACAGGTGTGGATCCCAAAATAAACGACGTTAACAGGTGTGGATCCCAAAATAAACTACGTGTACAGGTGTGGATCCCAAAATAAACGACGTGTACAGGGGTGGATCCCAAAATATACGACGTTTACAGGGGTGGATCCCAAAATATACGACGTTTACAGGGGTGGATCCCAAAATAAACGACGTTAACAGGTGTGGATCCCAAAATATACGACGTTTACAGGGGTGGATTCCAAAATATACGACGTTTACAGGTGTGGATCCCAAAATATACGACGTTTACAGGGGTGGATCCCAAAATATACGACATTTACAGGGGTGGATCCCAAAATAAATTACGTTTACAGGGGTGGATTCTAAAATAAATGACGTTTACAAGGGTGGATCCCATAATAAATTGTAAATTGATAATAACAAATGAAGTTAGTTAAGACATTTTATCGATAAAATAATAAGAATCATATTGTTTTTAAATGTGTGCATGTTTTTTCCTCTGACAAAACAAAGCTGATTTAAAGGGGGTGTGGAAGATCTCAAAACTCTTCAGCTGTATGGTACACAGGATGCACATATTCTCCATGAAAATCATTTTCAGCAGATGTTATTGGTCACATACACATTTTCAGCAGATGTTATTGGTCACATACACATTTTCAGCAGATGTTATTGGTCACATACTCATTTTCAGCAGATGTTATTGGTCACATACTCATTTTCAGCAGATGTTATTGGTCACATACTCATATTCAGCAGATGTTATTGGTCACATACACATTTTCAGCAGATGTTATTGGTCACATATACATATTCAGCAGATGTTATTGGTCACATACTCATTTTCAGCAGATGTTATTGGTCACATACTCATTTTCAGCAGATGTTATTGGTCACATACTCATATTCAGCAGATGTTATTGGTCACATACTCATATTCAGCAGATGTTATTGGTCACATACACATTTTCAGCAGATGTTATTGGTCACATACTCATATTCAGCAGATGTTATTGGTCACATACACATTTTCAGCAGATGTTATTGGTCACATACTCATATTCAGCAGATGTTATTGGTCACATACTCATTTTCAGCAGATGTTATTGGTCACATACACATTTTCAGCAGATGTTATTGGTCACATATACATTTTCAGCAGATGTTATTGGTCACATACACATTTTCAGCAGATGTTATTGGTCACATACTCATATTTATCAGATGTTATTGGTCACATACACATTTTCAGCAGATGTTATTGGTCACATACTCATTTTCAGCAGATGTTATTGGTCACATACACATTTTCAGCAGATGTTATTGGTCACATACTCATATTTATCAGATGTTATTGGTCACATACACATTTTCAGCAGATGTTATTGGTCACATACTCATATTTATCAGATGTTATTGGTCACATACACATTTTCAGCAGATGTTATTGGTCACATACTCATATTTATCAGATGTTATTGGTCACATACACATTTTCAGCAGATGTTATTGGTCACATACTCATTTTCAGCAGATGTTATTGGTCACATACACATTTTCAGCAGATGTTATTGGTCACATACTCATATTCAGCAGATGTTATTGGTCACATACACATTTTCAGCAGATGTTATTGGTCACATACTCATATTCAGCAGATGTTATTGGTCACATACTCATTTTCAGCAGATGTTATTGGTCACATACACATTTTCAGCAGATGTTATTGGTCACATATACATTTTCAGCAGATGTTATTGGTCACATACTCATTTTCAGCAGATGTTATTGGTCACATACACATTTTCAGCAGATGTTATTGGTCACATACTCATATTTATCAGATGTTATTGGTCACATACACATTTTCAGCAGATGTTATTGGTCACATACTCATATTCAGCAGATGTTATTGGTCACATACTCATTTTCAGCAGATGTTATTGGTCACATACACATTTTCAGCAGATGTTATTGGTCACATACACATATTCAGCAGATGTTATTGGTCACATACTCATTTTCAGCAGATGTTATTGGTCACATACACATATTCAGCAGATGTTATTGGTCACATACTCATTTTCAGCAGATGTTATTGGTCACATACACATTTTCAGCAGATGTTATTGGTCACATACTCATTTTCAGCAGATGTTATTGGTCACATACACATTTTCAGCAGATGTTATTGGTCACATACACATTTTCAGCAGATGTTATTGGTCACATATACATATTCAGCAGATGTTATTGGTCACATACTCATTTTCAGCAGATGTTATTGGTCCATATTTAACAGATGTTATTGGTCCATATTTAACAGATGTTATTGGTCACATACACATTTTCAGCAGATGTTATTGGTCACATACACATTTTCAGCAGATGTTATTGGTCACATACTCATTTTCAGCAGATGTTATTGGTCACATACTCATATTCAGCAGATGTTATTGGTCACATACACATTTTCAGCAGATGTTATTGGTCACATACTCATATTCAGCAGATGTTATTGGTCACATACACATTTTCAGCAGATGTTATTGGTCACATACTCATTTTCAGCAGATGTTATTGGTCACATACACATTTTCAGCAGATGTTATTGGTCACACACATTTTCAGCAGATGTTATTGGTCACATACTCATTTTCAGCAGATGTTATTGGTCACATACTCATATTCAGCAGATGTTATTGGTCACATACACATTTTCAGCAGATGTTATTGGTCACATACTCATATTCAGCAGATGTTATTGGTCACATACACATTTTCAGCAGATGTTATTGGTCACATACACATTTTCAGCAGATGTTATTGGTCACATACACATTTTCAGCAGATGTTATTGGTCACATACACATTTTCAGCAGATGTTATTGGTCACATACACATTTTCAGCAGATGTTATTGGTCACATACACATTTTCAGCAGATGTTATTGCGGTGTAGCAAAATTCTTGTGTTCCTAGCTCCAACAGTGCAGTAATATCTAACAATTCATAACAAGACACACAAATCTAAAAGTAAAATAATGCAATTAAGATATATATAAATATTAGATTGAGAAATGTAGGAGTGGCATTGACTAAAATAGTCTAATAGAATACAGTATATACATATGAAATGAGTAAAGCAGTATGTCAACATTATTAAAGTGACAAGTGTTCCATTATTAAAGTGACCAGTGATTCCAAGTCTATGTATACAGGACAGCAGCCTCTAAGTTGCAGGGTTGAGTAAGTTGGTGGTAGCTGGCTAGTGATGGCTATTTAACAGTCTGATGGCCTTGAGACTGAAAAAAAGCTTCTGTCTCTTGGTCCCAGCTTTGATGCACCTGTACTGATCTCGCCTTGTGGATGATAGTGAGGTGAACAGGCTGTAGCTCAGGTGGTTGATGTCCTTGATGATCTTTTTGGCCTTCCGGTGACATTGTGCATCTGTAAAAGTATGTGAGGGTTTTAGGGGCTAGGCCAAATTTCTTCAGCCTCCTGAGGTTGAAGAGGTGCTGTTGTGCCTTCTTCACCACACTGTCTGTGTGGGTGGACCATTTCAGATCGTCAGTGATGTGTACACTGAGGAACTTGAAGCTTTCCACCTTCTCCACTGCGTTCACATCAATGTGGATGGGGGATGCTCCCTCTGCTAATTCTTGAAGTCCACGATCAGCTCCTTTGTTTTGTTGACGGTGAGGGAAAGGTTATTTTCCTGGCACCACTCTCCCAGGGCCCTCACCTCCTCCCTGCAGGATGTCTCGTCATTGTTGGTAATCAGGCCTACTATGGTCGTGTCGTCTGCAAACTTGATGATTGAGTTGAAGACGTGCATGGCCACGCAGTCATGAGTGAACAGGGAGTACAGGAGGGGGCTGAGAACGCACCCTTGTGGGGCCCCAGTGTTGAGGATCAGTGAAGTGGAGGTGATGTTTCCTACCTTCACCACCTGGGGGCGGGCCGTCAGGAAGTCCAGGACCCAGTTGCACAGGGCGGGTTTCAGACCCAGGGCCCCGAGCTTGATGATGAGCTTGGAGGGTACTATGGTGTTGTATGCTGAGCTATAGACAATGAACAGCATTCTTACATGCTGACCAGACTTCACACATGTTAATTTTGTCCCATCACACCAGATGACTCCTGTCTGAGCCGTTGAATTGCGACTATACTTTGTCCCTGTACTGACGTTTTGCCTGTTTGATTGCCTTACAGATGGAATAACTACACTTTTTGTATCCAACGATATTCCCAGTCACCTTTCCATGGTTAAAAGCAGCGGTTCACGCTTTCAGAAAAGTGCCTATCGAGAGGGGAGGACAGTCTTCCATTTGCCTACTAACGAATTGACACACTACTCGACCACTTATCGGTTTCCGGCACAAAGGAGAGAGGATGGAGGATGGTCTTTTTCACAAACGAGAAAACCCCATGTCGACTATTGAGATGGAGCTAGGTGATGAAATATGAAGCAACAGTACCACCTGCTGGTTCTTAGTGATGATGCTGCGCCTGCAGTTCACCATCTCACCAGCAGTGGCAGCAGAGGGTCTGGTGGGAGACAAGTTCAGAACATGTAGAGGGATGTCCTGTATTTACTGCGTGTGTCTGTGTGTACTTGGCTGAAGGGCTTGAGAGCATATCCTGGTTGATTGATTAATTCCCTTCAGAAACACTGGTTTAGCAGTAGTGTACACATATCTGGATAGGTTGTAGTTAGATAATAGACACACACACACACACACACACACACACACACACACACACACACAGCTGGTCAGTAAAGGTGATGTACAGTTCACAAAAAATGCAGTATTTTCAAAGGACTCTTTTTACTGACTTGAGAGTCATGATTAATTTTTCTGAGTGACTCGTTCATTTTAATAGTTTGTTTGACCTGCTAGTGCTGTCCGCAATGAGTCCTACAGCAGGATTAATACACGCTCCTTGGCTCAGCGGATCCAGAGATGTCATCCGACCACCTGTCTGTCTGTCAAATGCACACAGGGAAATAGATCATGAGCATAGACAAGAACAACACATGTTTAGAACTAATCATTGATCACATGGTGCAAAAATGAATGCAATGAATTCATTATTGAATGTTATGATGGACACAGTTTTATGGAACCAAGACATACACAGCCTCTACTCAACAAACTCCAACCAGTAAAAATTGTTTGGGGGGGGCTGCAGTTCGTGAATGACATTGTAGCTTATCACCCTCACGGCAGACAAGCAATGCATTCTGTCAAGAGTCGTTCACGATCTAGTCCGGTTGCGGCCACAACTAGAACTCAGTTCAAATGCATCTAGAAATAATCTTATTTGGATGCCTAGCAATCAACAAATTGAACTTCCCATCACTAGTCAGTAAGTGAAGACTGAACTTCCCATCACTAGTCAGTAAGTGAAGACTGAACTTCCCATCACTAGTCAGTAAGTGAAGACTGAACTTCCCATCACTAGTCAGTAAGTTAGTGAAGTCAGAGAGGAAGAGGCAAAGTGAGAGGGATAACTGGGCCCAAAATCTGTCTTCTCCAGTAGGTGTTGTTCTTTTTCGCTCGACAAGCGAAGAGTTTTTGAATGGAGGTCAATGAAAACGTGTATGGCTTATTTGTGTATGGCTTATTTGGTACGTATGGTGTATTTGATCAAATATAAGTTTCATAGTGCTTAGGTTGTTTTGAGTGTATTGATACGTAGGACACATGACATCCTGGCAACTTTGAGAAAATAACACTTTACATTGGAGTTGTGCCTGTTGTTCACACGCATATCTGCCCTCTCATTGGCTAGAGCGGCCCCACCTGATCTTGCCTCCTCCCATTTATTTTATTTGTTAGATTGGCTACTTGAGTATCTGGTCAATATAATGGATCTGCTGAAATTAAGTCTACTTCCTGTCATCCGAGTGATGAGTTGGTCAGGATGGAACAAACCAAAAGAGACAGTTCTGTTTTTTTTATATGGCATTCTTGTGTTGAAACAAGGCACCCAGACACTGTCAGTTTAGAAGAGGGAAATTACTAAATATTATTGTTATGTTTGATGTGTTAATAATTTAAAAAAGTCACTGCCCCATGGAAAGTACTGAAACGGTACTAAAGTAGCAGAATGTAGAGTGATTGGTAACACCCACTACATGAACATGAGAATTTATGACATCATTCAGCTTGACTCATCGCTGGGATCGTCAAACCTCTGGCCAGACACCAACCAGCAAACACACCCCGACCAGCACGGACGGGAACCGGTGGCCATTTTGGATTTCAAAAAAGTTCAATTTCCACCAGTGGAACCAAAGATTTTTTATAAATAACCCAAGATAGACCACAGCCTGTTGTTTCCAACGGGAGCAAATGAATCATAGTGGGCAGAACAAGCAAGGAGGTGGGCAGAGCCAAGCACGAGTTAGCGAGAACCCATTGGCGCGTTCTACCATGTATTTGCATATTTCCGTTAGGGAACGCAAACTCCATGAAGCGTTCCTGTCCAATAATTCAATTCACCTTTGCACTCCTTCTAAACAACGCAATTTTTAAGAAACGTTGGAAAATAATAAAGTATAGAAAACTCTGTCCACTCTGTGCGTAACAAATGTTAATTTTAGAAACAGAAAACGCCATTGAGATCAAATGTTCCATCGATGAGAAAATGAGCAGAATCTCGGCCAAAATCCATCTCGCCCCATCTTCTCCAACTGCCGGTCATTAGGCTTCCATTGGGCTTCCTCTCACCACCATATTTGGTAGAGGGGAAACATTAACCGGATGCTTCACATTTATACATCCGGGAAAATATATGTTTCATTGTTCAATCTGTAGTGGAACGGAGAGTCCGAGCCTGGGATTGTTCCGGTATGGTCATGCAGAAAAACATTTGCCCTTTCTACAAGTCAACCTAAATTACGCCTTTTTACTCCTTGACAATCTGACCAATCGGATTCAGATGTATATTTGGAAAGCAGTGATGTGAGCCAATCACCGAGCGAGATTTTGACAGAAGGGGCGGAAAACAGACGTAAGCTAGAGTGTCGCGGTGGTGCCTGCATTTGAAGGCGACGTCACGGCTGTCGTTTGTTTCGGGGTCTAATCATCGACAAAACAAATAATTGTAACAATATCGTTAATTTACACACTTTTTAACCTACGAAAATTTACAAATCTTCTCGATCGCAAGTCCCGAGGCGGTTGTAATGACGGGGAATGCCAATAATTTTAATGAGCTCGCTGGTAGTTTGAAGAAAGAGTAAGTCGGGGAGGGGAGCCATTTTGTCCCGACAGTGCGAGAGAAAGAGAGTGGAAAAGGGGGAATCACACGGGATACCATTTTTTGTTGTTGTTGTGGTTTTTAATTCAAATGCTGTAAGAAAACCCGTCTTGGTTACTCTTCGGTTACTGTTGCGACACGCTACCCCTGGTGGTATATAGCTAACTAGCCAACTAGATATCAACATAACTCAAATATTACAGACCGTTCCTCTGCTTGTAACTCAGGCTGGCTCTAGACCTGCGGGAGATAGTTTCTGCTCTGTCCGGCGAACACAACTTGTCTATCGATGGCGAAGAAGACCTACGACCTGCTCTTCAAGCTCCTGCTGATCGGGGACTCGGGCGTGGGGAAGACATGCGTGCTGTTCCGCTTCTCAGACGACGCCTTCAATACCACCTTCATCTCCACCATAGGTGAGTTATCGGGACAGGGGTGTCAACACTACTGGGGGGACCACAGCTGTATGGATTCTGCGGGGGAAAATTCTCGCTAATAAATCGCCACCCGTAGCTTCGTTGACGTAGATATTTCAACTGTCACGATGACTGACGGTCCCTAAATAGCGTCTAACAAAAAGGCCCATGGTGCAAGTTTGCTGAACTCTCCAAACTAGCTAGTTAGTGTACTAAATGGTTCGTTTTTTTAAAAACGTTTTAAAATGACCTGTCAGTCACAAACTAACCAGTTTTTTTTTGGTACATTATGCCTGATTAATTTCTAAATTTCACTTATTTGTTCGCTAACATTCGCTAGCTGACTAGCTGGTTGGGTAACATACATGTACAATGTGTAGATTTAACTTACGTTACCTAGCTATCTGGTGGCCCTCGGTTGTCAACTAACTAGTCTAGTTTCAGAGAAACCAAGTAGTATAACCGGTTATGTATTTTGAAATGCTGGCTTGCCAGGCCACCAGACTGTGACAGCTTTCACGTAGAATGGATCGTTAGCTGTCTAATGATATACATTCGTACACTATATAAACATTTTTAGTCATAGTTGTCAGGCAAGGGGCTTTGATAGCTAGCTTTCACGGATCTCTATGTCTTGGTATGTGAGGAAGATTCTAAAAACATCTGCTAAGTTTTACTCTTCTGAAATCATAAACAATTCATGATGATGGCGTCACTCTTGTCTTTTGTCGCTTTTGCTGCCGCGTTGAAACAACTGGGAAATTGGGGTGGAAAACGAGCTCCGACTGGGGAAAAATAGGTTTGAAAGGTCAACCAACTCGAAATTTCAAATCGAACTCAGACCTCTTGCTAGAGCTCTGACCTGAAGATCACTGATATCATGATTTGACCTAATATTTTTCAGAGTTTCCAGTTGTCTTCAAAGCACCATAAAACTAATGGTAGACGACCGACCCTTTGCTAGGCCGTATCTGTGTGATGCTGGATTCAGTGCTCTCATCTGCATTAAAACCAAATATCAATTTAGGTTGGATGTGATAGCAGCTATGAGAACACTGAACCCAGCTTCACACAGATATGAGCTGGCAAATGGTTTTATGGTGCTTTCAAGACAACTGTTAACCTGTCAGTGATCTTCAGGTCGGAGCGCTAGAAGATGACAGAGTTCTCAACTTCGAGTACCGAGTTGGATGACAATTCAAAACAATTTTTCCCTGTCGGAGCTCGTTTTTTCTTGAGTTCCCAGGTGGAGGCTGGGTCTAGATGGCTGTGTCTACACTTGATACTTATATGCAACTTTTGCTATCAGAATACGAAGAGCGCGTTGAAAAGACTGGTTCAGATTGTGTTGAGATCTGTCTGACCACTTCAGGAGGTGGTCAGGGGCGTATTGTGAGGATTCCTCCTCAGTCTGGAGGAATTCCGGCTATTGAAAGCACATACAGGGGGTGATGTCATCACTCTGCCCACAAGTCTCCAGAAAATGTGTTTTGGGAGCAAGGTACTTCTATTTTTTTATTATTATTTTTTTATAAACATGGGAAGAAATCTATTCCTACCGTGTGAGGAATGTGTTTGTTGGCTTCATAAATGCTAGTTTATTTACCCTGTACAAAATATAAATGCAACCATTTCAAAGATTTTACTACAGACTACAGTCACCACCAGACTGTTCCAGACCCAAGACAGGCTACAGTCACCACCAGACTGTTCCAGACCCAAGACAGGCTACAGTCACCACCAGACTGTTCCAGACCCAAGACAGGCTACAGACTACAGTCACATCCAGACTGTACCAGAGCCAAGACAGGCTACAGTCACCGCCAGACTGTACCAGACCCAACACAGGCTACAGGCTACAGTCACCGCCAGACTGTACCAGACCCAACACAGGCTACAGACTACAGTCACCGCCAGACTGTACCAGACCCAACACAGGCTACAGTCACCACCAGACTGTACCAGACCCAACACAGACTACAGACTACAGTCACCACCAGACTGTACCACACCCAACACAGGCTACAGACTACAGTCACCACCAGACTGTACCACACCCAACACAGGCTACAGTCACCAGCAGACTGTACTAGACCAAGACATGCTACAGTCACCACCACACTATACCAGACCCAAGACAGGCGACAGTCACCACCAGACTGTATTAGACCAAGACAGGCTACAGTCACCACCAGACTGTACCAGACCCAAGACAGGCTACAGACTACAGTCACCACCAGACTGTACCAGACCCAAGACATGCTACAGTCACCACCACACTATACCAGACCCAAGACAGGCGACAGTCACCACCAGACTGTATTAGACCAAGACAGGCTACAGTCACCACCAGACTGTACCAGACCCAAGACAGGCGACAGTCACCACCAGACTGTATTAGACCAAGACAGGCTACAGTCACCACCAGACTGTACCAGACCCAAGACAGGCTACAGACTACAGTCACCACCAGACTGTACCAGACCCAAGACAGACTACAGACTACAGTCACCACCAGACTGTACTAGACCCAAGACAGGCTACAGTCACCACCAGAATGTACCTGGCCCAAGACAGGCTACAGACTACAGTCACCACCAGACTGTTCCAGACCCAAGACAGGCTACAGACTACAGTCACCACCAGACTGTTCCAGACCCAAGACAGGCTACAGACTACAGTCACCACCAGACTGTTCCAGACCCAAGACAGGCTACAGACTACAGTCACCACCAGACTGTACTAGACCCAAGACAGGCTACAGTCACCACCAGACTGTACCAGACCCAACACAGGCTACAGACTACAGTCACCACCAGACTGTACCAGACCCAAGACAGGCTACAGACTACAGTCACCACCAGACTGTACCAGACCCAAGACAGGCTACAGTCACCACCAGAATGTACCTGGCCCAAGACAGGCTACAGTCACCACCAGACTGTTCCAGACCCAAGACAGGCTACAGTCACCACCAGACTGTACCAGACCCAAGACAGGCTACAGTCACCACCAGACTGTTCCAGACCCAAGACAGGCTACAGTCACCACCAGACTGTTCCAGACCCAAGACAGGCTACAGTCACCACCAGACTGTTCCAGACCCAAGACAGGCTACAGTCACCACCAGACTGTTCCAGACCCAAGACAGGCTACAGTCACCACCAGACTGTTCCAGACCCAAGACAGGCTACAGTCACCACCAGACTGTTCCAGACCCAAGACAGGCTACAGTCACCACCAGACTGTTCCAGACCCAAGACAGGCTACAGTGACCACCAGACTGTACCAGACCCAAGACAGGCTACAGTCACCAGCAGACTGTACTAGACCAAGACATGCTACAGTCACCACCAGACTGTACCAGACCCAAGACAGGCTACAGACTACAGTCACCACCAGACTGTACCAGACCCAAGACAGGCTACAGTCACCACCAGAATGTACCTGGCCCAAGACAGGCTACAGACTACAGTCACCACCAGACTGTTCCAGACCCAAGACAGGCTACAGTCACCACCAGGACTGTTCCAGACCCAAGACAGGCTACAGTGACCACCAGACTGTACCAGACCCAAGACAGGCTACAGTCACCAGCAGACTGTACTAGACCAAGACATGCTACAGTCACCACCAGACTGTACCAGACCCAAGACAGGCTACAGACTACAGTCACCACCAGACTGTACCAGACCCAAGACAGGCTACAGTCACCACCAGAATGTACCTGGCCCAAGACAGGCTACAGACTACAGTCACCACCAGACTGTACCAGACCCAAGACAGGCTACAGTCACCACCAGACTATACCAGACCAAAACATTTTACGGATGACAGCTGGTTTAGAAGTCTGTGTTTTGTCGCTGTCTGTGAGTCTGTCGCTGTCTGTGAGGTCTGTCGCTGTCTGTCGCTGTCTGTGTGTCTGTCGCTGTCTGTGTGTCTGTCGCTGTCTGTCGCTGTCTGTGTGTCTGTCGCTGTCTTGTGTGTCTGTGTGTCTGTCGCTGTCTGTGTGTCACACATGGAGACCCATCCATCACTGTAGTGTGGAGGCTCTGCCCTATGTCCTGTAATGGATGGAGACCCATCTGTAACTGTAGTGTGGAGGCCTGCCCTATGTCCTGTAATGGATGGAGACCCATCTGTAACTGTAGTGTGGAGGCCTGCCCTATGTCCCTTAATGGATGGAGACCCATCTGTAACTGTAGTGTGGAGGCCTGCCCTATGTCCCGTAATGGATGGAGACCCATCTGTAACTGTAGTGTGGAGGCCTGCCCTATGTCCTGTAATGGATGGAGACCCATCTGTAACTGTAGTGTGGAGGCCTGCCCTATGTCCCGTAATGGATGGAGACCCATCTGTAAACTGTAGTGTGGAGGCCTGCCCTATGTCCTGTAATGGATGGAGACCCATCCATCACTGTAGTGTGGAGGCCTGCCCTATGTCCTGTAATGGATGGAGACCCATCCATCACTGTAGTGTGGAGGCCTGCCCTATGTCCCGTAATGGATGGAGACCCATCTGTAACTGTAGTGTGGAGGCCTGCCCTATGTCCCGTAATGGATGGAGACCCATCTGTAACTGTAGTGTGGAGGCCTGCCCTATGTCCTGTAATGGATGGAGACCCATCTGTAACTGTAGTGTGGAGGCCTGCCCTATGTCCTGTAATGGATGGAGACCCATCTGTAACTGTAGTGTGGAGGCCTGCCATATGTCCCGTAATGGATGGAGACCCATCCATCACTGTAGTGTGGAGGCCTGCCCTATGTCCTGTAATGGATGGAGACCCATCTGTAACTGTAGTGTGGAGGCCTGCCCTATGTCCTGTAATGGATGGAGACCCATCCATCACTGTAGTGTGGAGGCCTGCCCCTATGTCCCGTAATGGGATGGAGACCCATCCATCACTGTAGTGTGGAGGCCTGCCCTATGTCCTGTAATGGATGGAGACCCATCTGTAACTGTAGTGTGGAGGCCTGCCCTATGTCCCGTAATGGATGGAGACCCATCTGTAACTGTAGTGTGGAGGCCTGCCCTATGTCCCGTAATGGATGGAGACCCATCCATCACTGTAGTGTGGAGGCCTGCCCTATGTCCTGTAATGGATGGAGACCCATCCATAACTGTAGTGTGGAGGCCTGCCCTATGTCCTGTAATGGATGGGAGACCCATCTGTAACTGTAGTGTGGAGGCCTGCCCTATGTCCTGTAATGGATGGAGACCATCCATCACTGTAGTGTGGAGGCCTGCCCTATGTCCTGTAATGGATGGAGACCCATCTGTAACTGTAGTGTGGAGGCCTGCCCTATGTCCCGTAATGGATGGAGACCCATCTGTAACTGTAGTGTGGAGGCCTGCCCTATGTCCCGTAATGGATGGAGACCCATCTGTACAAAAGCGCACCATTCCATCCCATGGAATCTGTTTTTTTTTTTTATCAATATAGCAACTCACTGAACATCCCATATTTCATTTCATGCTCTGTAATCATGAGAAAGAACAATATGTCCACATGAACAGCATCCCCCAACATGTTTATCCAACAAAAGTCAAAGCATGGGCATCTCGGTCCTCACAGCTGACGTCCATTTGGAGAGCATAGTCTGGGGAGTTCTTGAGTCATTCATCAGAGTATAAATTCTTAGTTTAACGGTGTTATCTGACACAGGCATTGATGTGAGTTTCTCCTCTGCGTCCGGTAACATCAAAGTCCCTGCAATAGTGTGTGGTTTCATTGTGTAGCTAGTCATTCACTGTAGGAATGATTCAATAGTGTGTGGTTTCATAGTGTAGCTAGTCATTCACCATGGGAATGATTCATAGTGTAGCTAGTCATTCACTGTAGGAATGATTCAATAGTGTGTGGTTTCATAGTGTAGCTAGTCATTCACCGTAGGAATGATTCATAGTGTAGCTAGTCATTCACTGTAGGAATGATTCAATAGTGTGTGGTTTCATAGTGTAGCTAGTCATTCACTTTAGGAATGATTCAATAGTGTAGCTAGTCATTCACCATGGGAATGATTCAATAGTGTGTGGTTTCATAGTGTAGCTAGTCATTCACCGTAGGAATGATTCAATAGTGTAGCTAGTCATTCACCATGGAATGATTCAATAGTGTGTGGTTTCATAGTGTAGCTAGTCATTCACCATGGGAATGATTCAATAGTGTGGGGTTTCATAGTGTAGCTAGTCATTCACCGTAGGAATGATTCAAGTACAACGGTCAAGTGCTGCCTTATCCCATGATCCCATTAGGGTGCTCTCTCATTGAATTGTAATTCTTAGATTATAATTATTTATTTTCATGTTAATCACACTACAATCATTTTGACATAAATAGATGATATTAGAATATATAATTTATTTTTTCTTCAGGGTTTTGGAAATTCTCCCGCAACCTTATTTTCATATCAGGCGATCCCTAGTTTGTAAACCGCTGTTATTTAGGTTACTATTCAAATGGTAAACCAAACTACAACAATTCAGCCAAAATGTATTTAGAAGTAATAACTAGTGATTCCAGGCTATTGTGACATGGAGGAACCTGCTCTATGTAGCCTGCTCTTCTCCATTACCAAAACATGATCTATTTTTAGCCGATATTGGAATTAATACACACGCACTATATTAAACAGGGATAATGTTGTAGGTTACACCAGCAAGTAGAAATATTTCCTGGGCTTGTGTTTTTATTATACATCTGATTATTTGACATGAAGGTGTTAACGGTTAACTAGCTTGCTATGTTTTTAGCCACGCTAAAGCCACCTAGCCAGACTGCCAGCTAGCTACTACTAGCAAGGGAAGGTGTCTCTTCCTTGTTTTAACAAAATTAAATGACATAAGAAAAACGTTGCAATCATCCCCTTGTTAATGGTACTGGTACTAGGGAGGATATCATGGCTCCATAAGGTGTCTGTGGCTCCAAATCCCACTCCACCCACAGAGCAACAGAGTGGAGCTTGCAGTAACCTTTACTGGCCACAGAGTTGGGCAGTGTGTACATCAGTATAGCCCAATAGGTGTGTGGGTGCAGTGTAATAGGAGTGTCCCCCCACCCGTCCTCTGACGCAGCAGTCCTACCTTCAGAGACATGCATCTTCTGACTCAAAATGGACCACCACCGGAAAACACCCTATTCGTCCTCTCTCCCTCTCTCCCTCTCTACTCTCCTCTCTTGCCACTCCTCTTCTCTCTCTATCCTTCTCTCCTTTCCTTTCTCTCTCTCCTCTTTTGCCACTCTCCTCTCTCTAGTCTCTCTCCTATCCTCTCTCTATTCTCTCTCTCCTATCCTCTCTCCTCTCTATTCTCTCTCTCTCCTCTCTATTCTCTCTCTCTCTCTCCTCTCTATTCTCTCTCTCTCTCTCCTCTCTATTCTCTCTCTCTCTCCTCTCTATTCTCTCTCTCCTCTCTTCTCTGTCCTCCTCTATTCTCTCTCTCCTCTCTATTCTCTCCTCTCTAGTCTCTCTCTCCTCTCTATTCTCTCTCTCCTCTCTATTCTCTCTCTCCTCTCTATTCTATTTCTCTCTCTCCTCTCTCTATTCTCTCTCTCTATTCTCTGAAAATTAGCCGGCTGGCTATAAAACCGGCACTTTTACTGAAACGTTGATTAATGTGCACTGTCCCTGTAAAAGTAAACTCAAACTCTCTCTATTCTCTCTCTCTCCTCTCTATTCTCTCTCTCTCCTCTCTATTCTCTCTCTCTCTCTCTATCTCTCTCTCCTCTCCTCTTCTCTCCTCTCTTTTCTATTTCTCTCTCCTCTCTATTCTCTTTCTCTCCTCTCTATTCTCTCTCTCCTCTCTCTATTCTCTCTCTCCTCTCCTCTTCTCTCTCCTCTTTTCTATTTCTCTCTCCTCTCTATTCTCTTTCTCTCCTCTCTATTCTCTCTCTCCTCTCTCTATTCTCTCTCTCCTCTCTATTTCCTGTCTATTCTCTCTCTTTCTCTCTCTCTTCTCTCTCTCTCTCTCTCTTTCTCTCTCTTCTCTCTCCTCTCTCCTCTCTATTCTCTCTCTCTTCTCCTCTTCTCTCTCCTCTCTATTCTCTCTCCTCTCTCTCTCTATTCTCCTGTCTATTCTCCTGTCTATTCTCCTGTCTATTCTCTGTCCACTTCTCTGTCCACTTCTCTGTCCACTTCTCTGTCCACTTCTTGTCTCTCTTCTCTCTCTCTTCTCTCTCCTCTTCTCTCTCTCCCTCTATTCGCTTTCTCTCCCTCTATTCTCTTTCTCTCCTCTCTCTATTCTCTTTCTCTCCCCTCTATTCTCTCTCCTCTCTCTATTCTCTCTCTCCATTCTCTCTCCTCTCACTATTCTCCTGTCTCTTCTCTCTCTCTCCTCTCTCTCTCTCTCTCTCTCTCTCTTCTCTCTCTCTCTCTCTCTCTCTCTCTCTTCTCTCTTCTCTCTCCTCTTCTCTCTCCTCTTCTCTCTCTCTTCTCTCTCCTCTCTCTCCTCTTCTCTCTCCTCTTCTCTCTATTCGCTCTCTCCTCTCTCTCTCCTCTCTCTATTCTCTCTATTCTCTCTCTCCTCTCTCTATTCTCTCTCTCCTCTCTCTATTCTCTCTCTCTCTCTCTCTATTCTCTCTCTCTCTCTCTATTCTCTCTCTCCTCTCTCTATTCTCTCTCTCCTCTCTCTATTCTCTTTATTCTCCTCTCTCCTCTCTCTCCTCTCTCTCCTCCTATTCTCTCTTTATTCTCCTCTCTTCTCTCTCTCTCTCTCTCCTCTCTATTCTCTCTCTCCTCTCTATTCTCTCTCTCCTCCTCCTCTTCTCTCTCCTCTCTATTCTATTCTCTCTTTTCGTCTCTATCTCTTTCTCTCCTCTCTATTCTCCTCTCCTCTTCTATTTCTCTCCCTCTCTATTTCTGTCTATTCTCTCTCCTTTTCTCCTCTCTCTCTCTCTTCTCTCTCTCTCTCTCTCTCCTCTCTCCTCTCTATCTCTCTCTCTCCTCTCTCTATCTCTTCTCTCCTCTCTCCTCTCTCTCTCTCTCCTCTCTCTCCTCCTCTCTCTCCACTTCTCTGTCCACTTCTCTGTCCACTTCTCTGTCCACTTCTCTGTCACTTCTCTGTCCTCTTCTCTGTCCTCTTCTCTGTCCGATTCTCTGTCCTTCTTCGTCCTCTTCCTCTCCCCCTCGCTCTCCTCTCCTCTATTCGCATTCTCTCTCCTCATATTCCTTTCGTCCCTCTCTATCTCTCTCTCCTCTCTATCTCTCTCTCTCCTCGCCTCTTCTCTCTCTCGATTCGATTTCGCTCTCCTCTCTATTCTCGTCTCTCCGCTCTATTCTCTTTGCTCTCCTCTCTATTCCTCTCTCCTCTCTCTATTTCTCTCTCTCCTCTCTCTATCTCTCTCTCCTCTATATCTCTTTCTCTCCTCTCTATTTCTCTCCTCTCTATTCTCTCTCTCCTCTCTATGACTGTCTATTCTCTCTCTCGTTTCTCTCTCTTCTCTCTCAGCTTCTCTCTCTTCTCCTCTTCTCTCTCCTCTCTATTCTCTTCTCTCTCTCTCTATTCTCTTTCTCCTCCTCTCTCTATTTTCTTTTTCTCCTCTCTATTCTCTTTCTCTCCTCTCTCTACTCTCTCTCGACTCTCTCTCTACTCTCCTCTCTACTCTCTCTCTCTCCTCTCTCTCCTCTCTATTCTCCTTTCTATTCTCTGTCCACTCTCGTCCACTTCTCTGTCCACTTCTCTGTCCACTTCTCTGTCCACTTCTC
>NC_048572.1:2302242-2347242 GCF_013265735.2 Oncorhynchus mykiss
TCTCTATTCTCCTCTCTCCTCTCTCTATTCTCTCTCCTCTCTCTATTCCTTCTCCTCTCTCTATTCCCTCTCCTCTCTCTATTCCCTCTCCTCTCTCTATTCCCTCTCCTCTCTCTCCTCTATTCTCTCTCCTCTCTCTCCTCTATTCTCTCTCCTCTCTCTCCTCTATTCTCTCTCCTCTCTCTCCTCTATTCTCTCTCCTCTCTCTCCTCTATTCTCTCTCCTCTCTCTCCTCTATTCTCTCTCCTCTCTCTCCTCTATTCTCTCTCCTCTCTCTCCTCTATTCTCTCTCCTCTCTCTCCTCTATTCCCTCTCCTCTCTCTCCTCTATTCTCTCTCCTCTCTCTCCTCTATTCTCTCTCCTCTCTCTCCTCTATTCTCTCTCCTCTCTCTCCTCTATTCTCTCTCCTCTCTCTCCTCTATTCTCTCTCCTCTCTCTCCTCTATTCTCTCTCCTCTCTCTCCTCTATTCTCTCTCCTCTCTCTCCTCTATTCTCTCTCCTCTCTCTCCTCTATTCTCTCTCCTCTCTCTCCTCTATTCTCTCTCTCTCCTCTCTTCTCTCTCTCTCCTCTCTCTTTCTTCTCTCTCTCTCTTTCTTATCTCTCTCTTATCTCCCTCTCTTTCTTCTCTCTCTTCTCTTCTCTCCTCTTCTATTCTCTCTCTTCTCTATTCTATTCTCTCTCTTCTCTATTCTATTCTCTCTCTTCTCTATTCTATTCTCTCTCTTCTCTATTCTATTCTCTCTCTCCTCTCTATTCTCTCTCTCCTCTCTATTCTCTCTCTCCTCTCTATTCTCTCTCTCTCCTCTCTATTCTCTCTCTCTCTTCTCTATTCTCTCTCTCTCCTCTCTATTCTCTCTCTCTCCTCTCTATTCTCTCTCTCTCTTCTCTATTCTCTCTCTCCTCTCTATTCTCTCTCTCTCTTCTCTATTCTCTCTCTCCTCTCTATTCTCTCTCTCTCTTCTCTCTCTCTCTTCTCTATTCTCTCTCTCTCTTCTCTATTCTCTCTCTCTCCTCTCTATTCTCTCTCTCTCCTCTCTATTCTCTCTCTCTCTTCTCTATTCTCTCTCTCCTCTCTATTCTCTCTCTCTCTTCTCTATTCTCTCTCTCCTCTCTATTCTCTCTCTCTCTTCTCTCTCTCTCTTCTCTATTCTCTTCTCTCTCTCTATTCTCTCTCTCTATTCTCCTCTCTCCTCTCTCTCTTCTCTCTCTCTATTCTCTCTCCTCTCCTCTATTCTCTCTCTCTCCTCTATTCTCTCTCTCTCCTCTATTCTCTCTCGCTCTCCTCTATTCTCTCTCGCTCTCCTCTATTCTCTCTCTATTCTCTCTCCTCTCTCTCCTCTATTCTCTCTCTCTCCTCTCTTCTCTCTCTTCTCCTCTCTTCTCTCTCTTCTCCTCTCTTCTCTCTCTTCTCTCTCTCTCCTCTCTCTTTCTTCTCTCTCTCTCTTTCTTATCTCTCTCTTATCTCCCTCTTTCTTCTCTCTCTTCTCTTCTCTCTTCTCTTCTATTCTCTCTCTTCTCTATTCTATTCTCTCTCTTCTCTATTCTATTCTCTCTCCTCTATTCTATTCTCTCTCTTCTCTATTCTATTCTCTCTCTTCTCTATTCTATTCTCTCTCTTCTCTATTCTATTCTCTCCTCTATTCTCTCCTCTCTCTTCTCTATTCTCTCCTCTCTCTTCTCTATTCTCTCTCTCTTCTCTATTCTCTCTCTCCTCTCTATTCTCTCTCTCTCCTCTCTATTCTCTCTCTCTCTTCTCTATTCTCTCTCTCCTCTCTATTCTCTCTCTCCTCTATTCTCTCTCTCCTCTCTATTCTCTCTTCTCTATTCTCTCTCTCTTCTCTATTCTCTCTCCTCTATTCTCTCTCTCTCCTCTCGCTCCTCTCTATTCTCTCTCTCTCTATTCTCTCTCTCTCTCTATTCTCTCTCTTCTCTCTATTCTCTCTCTCTATTCTCCTCTCTCCTCTCTCTCTATTCTCTCTCTCTATTCTCTCTCCTCTCTCTATTCTCTCTCTCCTCTATTCTCTCTCTCTCCTCTATTCTCTCTCTCTCCTCTATTCTCTCGCTCTCCTCTATTCTCTCTCGCTCTCCTCTATTCTCTCTCGCTCTCCTCTATTCTCTCTCGCTCTCCTCTATTCTCTCTCTCTCTCCTCTATTCTCTCTCGCTCTCCTCTATTCTCTCTCTCTCTCTCCTCTATTCTCTCTCTCTCTCTCCTCTATTCTCTCTCTCTCTCCTCTATTCTCTCTCTCTCTCTTCTATTCTCTCTCTCTCTCTCCTCTATTCTCTCTCTCTCCTCTATTCTCTCTCTCTCTCCTCTATTCTCTCTCTCTCCTCTATTCTCTCTCTCTCTCCTCTATTCTCTCTCTCTCTCCTCTATTCTCTCTCTCTCTCCTCTATTCTCTCTCTCTCTCCTCTATTCTCTCTCTCTCTCCTCTATTCTCTCTCTCTCTCCTCTATTCTCTCTCTCTCTCCTCTATTCTCTCTCTCTCTCCTCTATTCTCTCTCTCTCTCCTCTATTCTCTCTCTCTCTCCTCTATTCTCTCTCTCTCTTCTCTATTCTCTTTCTCTTCTCTATTCTCTCTCCCTTCTCTCTCCCTTCTCTCTCTCCTCTCTCTCTCTTCTCTCCTCTTCTCTCCTCTTCTCTCCTCTTCTCTCCTCTTCTCTCCTCTTCTCTCTCTCTCTCTCTTCTCTATTCTCTCCTCTCTTCTCTCTCTCTTCTCTCTTCTCTCTCTCTCTTCTCTCCTCTTCTCTCCTCTTCTCTCCTCTTCTCTCCTCTTCTCTCCTCTTCTCTCCTCTTCTCTCTCTCTCTCTCTTCTCTATTCTCTCCTCTCTTCTCTCTCTCTCCTCTCTTCTCTCTTTCTCCTCTCTATTCTCTCTTTCTCCTCTCTATTCTCTCTCTCTCCTCTATTCTCTCTCTCTCCTCTATTCTCTCTCTCCTCTATTCTCTCTCTCCTCTATTCTCTCTCTCCTCTCTCCCTATTCTCTCTCTCCTCTCTCTCTCTATTCTCTCTCTCCTCTCTCTCTCTATTCTCTCTCTTCTCTCTCTCCTCTCTCTCTCTATTTTCTCTCTCTATTCTCTCTCTCCTCTCTATTCTCTCTCTCCTCTCTATTCTCCTCTATTCTCTCTCTCTCTTCTCTATTATATTCTCTTCTCTTCTATTCTCTCTCTTCTCTATTCTATTCTCTCTCTTCTCTATTCTATTCTCTCTTCTCTATTCTATTCTCTCTCCTCTATTCTCTCCTCTCTCTTCTCTATTCTCTCCTCTCTCTTCTCTCTCTCCTCTCTATTCTCTCTCTCCTCTCTATTCTCTATTCTCTATTCTCTCTCTCTCTATTCTCTCTCTCTCTATTCTCTCTCTCTCTATTCTCTCTCTCTCCTCTCTATTCTCTCTCTCCTCTATTCTCTCTCTCCTCTCTATTCTCTCTCTCTCTTCTCTATTCTCTCTCTCTCCTCTCGCTCCTCTCTATTCTCTCTCCTATTCTCTCTCTCTATTCTCTCTCTCTCTATTCTCTCTCCTATTCTCTCTCTCTATTCTCTCTCTCTCTCTATTCTCTCTCCTATTCTCTCTCTCTCTATTCTCTCTCTCTATTCTCTCTCTCTCTATTCTCTCTCCTATTCTCTCTATTCTCTCTCTCTATTCTCTCTCCTCTCTCTATTCTCTCTCTCTCCTCTATTCTCTCTCTCTCCTCTATTCTCTCTCTCTCCTCTATTCTCTCTCTCTCCTCTATTCTCTCTCTCTCTCCTCTATTCTCTCTCTCTCTCCTCTATTCTCTCTCTCTCTCTCTTCTATTCTCTCTCTCTTCTATTCTCTCTCTCTCTCTTCTATTCTCTCTCTCTCTCTCTTCTATTCTCTCTCTCTCTCTTCTATTCTCTCTCTCTCTCTCCTCTATTCTCTCTCTCTTCTATTCTCTCTCTCTCTCCTCTATTCTCTCTCTCTCTCCTCTATTCTCTTTCTCTTCTCTATTCTCTCTCCCTTCTCTCTCCCTTCTCTCTCTCCTCTCTCTCTCTCTTCTCTCCTCTTCTCTCCTCTTCTCTCCTCTTCTCTCCTCTTCTCTCCTCTTCTCTCCTCTTCTCTCCTCTTCTCTCTCTCTTCTCTCTCTCTTCTCTATTCTCTCCTCTCTTCTCTCTCTCTCCTCTCTTCTCTCTTTCTCCTCTCTATTCTCTCTTTCTCCTCTCTATTCTCTCTCTCTCCTCTATTCTCTCTCTCTCCTCTATTCTCTCTCTCCTCTATTCTCTCTCTCCTCTATTCTCTCTCTCCTCTCTCCCTATTCTCTCTCTCCTCTCTCTCTCTATTCTCTCTCTCCTCTCTCTCTCTATTCTCTCTCTTCTCTCTCTCCTCTCTCTCTCTATTTTCTCTCTCTATTCTCTCTCTCCTCTCTATTCTCTCTCTCCTCTCTATTCTCCTCTATTCTCTCTCTCTCTTCTCTATTATATTCTCTTCTCTTCTATTCTCTCTCTTCTCTATTCTATTCTCTCTCTCCTCTATTCTATTCTCTCTCTCCTCTATTCTATTCTCTCTCTTCTCTATTCTATTCTCTCTCCTCTATTCTCTCCTCTCTCTTCTCTATTCTCTCCTCTCTCTTCTCTATTCTCTCCTCTCTATTCTCTCTCTCCTCTCTATTCTCTCTCTCCTCTCTATTCTCTATTCTCTATTCTCTCTCTCTCTATTCTCTCTCTCTCTATTCTCTCTCTCTCTATTCTCTCTCTCTCCTCTCTATTCTCTCTCTCCTCTATTCTCTCTCTCCTCTCTATTCTCTCTCTCTCTTCTCTATTCTCTCTCTCTCCTCTCGCTCCTCTCTATTCTCTCTCCTATTCTCTCTCCTATTCTCTCTCTCTCTATTCTCTCTCTCTATTCTCTCTCTCTCTCTATTCTCTCTCCTATTCTCTCTCTCTATTCTCTCTCTCTCTCTATTCTCTCTCCTATTCTCTCTCTCTCTATTCTCTCTCTCTATTCTCTCTCTCTCTCTATTCTCTCTCCTATTCTCTCTATTCTCTCTCTCTATTCTCTCTATTCTCTCTATTCTCTCTCTCTCCTCTATTCTCTCTCTCTCCTCTATTCTCTCTCTCTCCTCTATTCTCTCTCTCTCCTCTATTCTCTCTCTCTCTCCTCTATTCTCTCTCTCTCTCCTCTATTCTCTCTCTCTCTCTCTTCTATTCTCTCTCTCTTCTATTCTCTCTCTCTCTCTTCTCTATTCTCTCTCCCTCTCTCTCCCTTCTCTCTCCCTTCTCTCTCCCTTCTCTCTCCCTTCTCTCTCCCTTCTCTCTCCCTTCTCTCTCCCTTCTCTCTCCCTTCTCTCTCCCTTCTCTCTCCCTTCTCTCTCCCTTCTCCCTTCTCTCTCCCTTCTCTCTCCCTTCTCTCTCCCTTCTCTCTCCCTTCTCTCTCCCTTCTCTCTCCCTTCTCTCTCCCTTCTCTCTCCCTTCTCTCTCTATTCTCTTCTCTCCTCTTCTCTATCTCTCTCCTCTCTTCTCTCCTCTCTTCTCTCTCTCTCTCTTCTCTATTCTCTCTCTCTCTCCTCTATTCTCTCTCTCTCTCTCCTCTATTCTCTCTCTCTCCTCTATTCTCTCTCTCTCTCCTCTCCTCTCTCTCTCTCCTCTCTCTCTCCTCTATTCTCTCTCTCTCCTCTCTCTCTCTCCTCTCCTCTCTCTCTCCTCTCCTCTCTCTCTCTCTCCTCTATTCTCTCTCTCTCCTCTATTCTCTCTCTCTCTCCTCTATTCTCTCTCTCCTCTATTCTCTCTCTCCTCTATTCTCTCTCTCCTCTATTCTCTCTCTCCTCTATTCTCTCTCTCCTCTATTCTCTCTCTCCTCTATTCTCTCTCTCCTCTATTCTCTCTCTCCTCTATTCTCTCTCTCCTCTATTCTCTCTCTCCTCTATTCTCTCTCTCCTCTATTCTCTCTATTCTCTCTCTCTCTCCTCTCTCTCTCTATTCTCTCTCTCCTCTCTCCTCTATTCTCTCTCTCTCCTCTATTCTCTCTCTCCTCTATTCTCTCTCTCTCTCCTCTATTCTCTCTCTCTCTCTCCTCTATTCTCTCTCTCTCTCCTCTATTCTCTCTCTCCTCTATTCTCTCTCTCCTCTATTCTCTCTATTCTCTCTCTCTCTATTCTCTCTCTCCTCTCTCTCTCTATTCTCTCTCTCCTCTCTCCTCTATTCTCTCTCTCTCCTCTATTCTCTCTCTCCTCTATTCTCTCTCTCTCTCCTCTATTCTCTCTCTCTCTCCTCTATTCTCTCTCTCTCTCCTCTATTCTCTCTCTCTCTCCTCTATTCTCTCTCCTCTCTCTCCTCTATTCTCTCTCCTCTCTCTCCTCTATTCTCTCTCCTCTCTCTCCTCTATTCTCTCTCCTCTCTCTCCTCTATTCTCTCTCCTCTCTCTCCTCTATTCTCTCTCCTCTCTCTCCTCTATTCTCTCTCCTCTCTCTCCTCTATTCTCTATTCTCTCTATTCTCTATTCTCTCTCTATTCTCCTCTCTCCTCTCTCTATTCTCTCTATTCTCTATTCTCTCTATTCTCTATTCTCTCTCTATTCTCCTCTCTCTTCTCTCTATTCTCTCTATTCTCTCTATTCTCTCTCCTCTCTCTATTCTCTCTCCTCTCTCTATTCTCTCTCCTCTCTATTCTCTCTCCTCTCTCTATTCTCTCTCCTCTCTCTCCTCTCTCTCCTCTCTCTCCTCTCTCTCCTCTCTCTCCTCTATTCTCTCTCCTCTCTCTCCTCTATTCTCTCCTCTCTCTCCTCTATTCTCTCTCTCTCTCCTCTATTCTCTCTCTCTCTCTTCTCTATTCTCTCTTCTCTCTCTCTCCTCTCTTCTCTCTCTCCTCTCTATTCTCTCTCTCCTCTCTTCTCTCTCTCCTTTCTATTCTCTCTTTCTCCTCTCTATTCTCTCTCTCTCTTCTCTATTCTCTCTTTCTCTCTTCTCTATTCTCTCTCTCTCTTCTCTATTCTCTCTCTCCTCTATTCTCTCTCTCCTCTATTCTCTCTCTCTCTCTTCTCTCTCTCCTCTCTATTATCTCTTTCTCCTCTCTATTCTCTCTCTCTCTTCTCTATTCTCTCTCTTCTCTATTCTCTCTCTCCTCTATTCTCTCTCTCCTCTCTCTCTCTATTCTCTCTCTCTCTCTCTATTCTCTCTCTCCTCTCTATTCTATCTTCTCTCTATTCTCTCTCTCTATTCTCTCTCTCTATTCTCTCTCTCTATTCTCCTCTCTCTCCTCTATTCTCTCTCTCTCCTCTATTCTCTCTCTCTCTCCTCTATTCTCTCTCTCTCTCCTCTATTCTCTCTCTCTCTCCTCTATTCTCTCTCTCTCTCTCCTCTATTCTCTCTCTCTCTCTCTCCCTTCTCTCTCTCCCTTCTCTCTCTCCCTTCTCTCTCTCCCTTCTCTCTCTCCCTTCTCTCTCTCCCTTCTCTCTCTCCCTTCTCTCTCTTCCCTTCTCTCTCTCCCTTCTCTCTCTCCCTTCTCTCTCTCTTCTCTCTCTCTCTTCTCTCTCTCTTCTCTCTCTCTTCTCTCTCTCTCTTCTCTCTCTCTCTTCTCTCTCTCTCTTCTCTCTATATTCTCTCTCTCTTCTCTCTCTCTTCTCTCTATATTCTCTCTCTCCTCTCTCTATTCTCTCTCTATTCTCTCTCTCTCCTCTCTATTCTCTATTCTCTCTTTCTATTCTCTCTCCTCTTTCTCTCCTATCTCTCCTCTATTCTCTCTCTCTCTCCTCTATTCTCTCTCCTCTATTCTCTCTCTCTCTCCTCTATTCTCTCTCTCTCTCCTCTATTCTCTCTCTCTCCTCTATTCTCTCTCTCTCTCCTCTATTCTCTCTCTCTCCTCTATTCTCTCTCTCCTCTATTCTCTCTCTCTCTCCTCTATTCTCTCTCTCTTCTATTCTCCTCTCTCTCTCTATTCTCTCTCTCTTCTCTATTCTCTCTCTCTTCTCTATTCTCTCTCTCCTCTCTCTATTCTCTCTCTCTCCTCTCTATTCTCTCCTCTCTCTCTCCTCTCTCTCTATTCTCTCTCCCTTCTCTCTCTCCCCTCTATTCTCTCCTCTCTCCTCTCTCTCTCCTCTCTCTCCTCTCTCTCCTCTCTCTCCTCTCTCTCCTCTCTCTCCTCTCTCCTCTCTCTCCTCTCTCTCCTCTCTCTCCTCTCTCTCTCCTCTCTCCTCTCTCTCCTCTCTCCTCTCTCTCTCCTCTCTCCTCTCTCTCTCTTCTCTCTCTCCTCTCTATATTCTCTCTCTCCTCTCTCCCTCTCTATTCTCTCTCCCTCTCTATTCTCTCTCTCTCCTCTATTCTCTCTTTCTATTCTCTCTCTCTCTTCTCTATTCTCTCCTCTCTCTCTCTATTCTCTCTCCCCTATATTCTCTCTCTCCTCTCTATTCTCTGTCCCTTCTCTCTCTCCCTTCTCTCTCTCCCTTCTCTCTCTCCCTTCTCTCTCTCCCTTCTCTCTCTCCCTTCTCTCTCTCCCTTCTCTCTCTCCCTTCTCTCTCTCCCTTCTCTCTCTTCTATTCTCCTCTCTCTCTTCTATTCTCCTCTCTCTCTTCTATTCTCCTCTCTCTCTTCTATTCTCCTCTCTCTCTCCCTTCTCTCTCCCTTCTCTCTCCCTTCTCTCTCCCTTCTCTCTCCCTTCTCTCTCCCTTCTCTCTCCCTTCTCTCTCTCCTCTATTCTCTCTCTCCTCTATTCTCTCTCTCCTCTCTCTCTATTCTCCCTCTCTCTTCTCTCTCTTCTCTCTCTCCTCTCTATTCTCTCTATTCTCTCTATTCTCTCTATTCTCTCTATTCTCTCTATTCTCTCTATTCTCTCTATTCTCTCTTCTCTCTTCTCTCTATTCTCTCTCTTCTCTCTATTCTCTCTATTCTCTCTCTCTCTATTCTCTCTCTCTCTATTCTCTCTCTCTATTCTCTCTATTCTCTCTATTCTCTCTATTCTCTCTATTCTCTCTATTCTCTCTATTCTCTCTTCTCTCTATTCTCTCCTCTCTATTCTCTCTATTCTCTCTATTCTCTCTCTCTCTATTCTCTCTCTCTATTCTCCTCTCTCCTCTATTCTCTCTCTCTCTCCTCTATTCTCTCTCTCTCTCCTCTATTCTCTCTCTTCTATTCTCTCTCTCTCTCTATTCTCTCTCTCTCTCTCCTCTATTCTCTCTCTCTCTCTCCTCTATTCTCTCTCTCTCTCTCTCCTCTATTCTCTCTCTCTCCTCTATTCTCTCTCTCTTCTATTCTCCTCTCTCCCTTCTCTCTCTCCCTTCTCTCTCTCCCTTCTCTCTCTCCCTTCTCTCTCTCCCTTCTCTCTCTCCCTTCTCTCTCTCTCTTCTCTCTCTCTCTCTCTCTCTCTCTTCTCTCTCTCTCTTCTCTCTCTTCTCTCTCTCTCTTCTCTCTCTCTCTTCTCTCTCTCTCTTCTCTCTCTCTCTTCTCTCTCTCTCTTCTCTCTCTCTCTTCTCTCTCTCTCTTCTCTCTCTCTCTTCTCTCTCTCTCTTCTCTCTCTCTTCTCTCTCTCTATTCTCTCTCTCCTCTCTCCTCTCTATTCTCTCTCTATTCTCTCTCTCTCTTTCTATTCTCTCTCCCCTATTCTCTCTCTCTCTCCTCTATTCTCTCTCTCTCTCCTCTATTCTCTCTCTCTCCTCTATTCTCTCTCTCTCCTCTATTCTCTCTCTCTCCTCTATTCTCTCTCTCTCTCCTCTATTCTCTCTCTCTCTCCTCTATTCTCTCTCTCTCTCCTCTATTCTCTCTCTCTTCTATTCTCCTCTCTCTATTCTCTCTCCTCTCTCTATTCTCTCTCCCTTCTCTCTCTCCCTTCTCTCTCTCCCTTCTCTCTCTCCCTTCTCTCTCTCCCTTCTCTCTCTCCCTTCTCTCTCTCCCTTCTCTCTCTCCCTTCTCTCTCTCCCTTCTCTCTCTCCCTTCTCTCTCTCCCTTCTCTCTCTCCCTTCTCTCTCTCCCTTCTCTCTCTCCCTTCTCTCTCTCCCTTCTCTCTCTCCCTTCTCTCTCTCCCTTCTCTCTCTCTTCTATTCTCCTCTCTATTCTATTCTCCTCTCTATTCTCTATTCTCTCTCCCTTCTCTCTCCCTTCTCTCTCCCTTCTCTCTCTCCCTTCTCTCTCCCTTCTCTCTCTCCCTTCTCTCTCCCTTCTCTCTCCCTTCTCTCTCCCTTCTCTCTCCCTTCTCTCTCCCTTCTCTCTCCCTTCTCTCTCCCTTCTCTCTCTCCCCTCTATTCTCTCTCTCTTCTCTATTCTCTCTATTCTCTCCTCTCTCTCTATTCTCTCCTCTCTCTCTTCTCTCTCTCCTCTCTCCTCTCTCCTCTCTCCTCTCTCCTCTCTCTATTTTCTCTCCTCTCTCCTCTCTGTCTATTCTCTCTCCTCTCTCTTCTCTATTCTCTCTCTCTATTCTCCTCTCTATTCTCTCTCCTCTCTATTCTCTCTCTCTTCTCTCTCTCCTCTCTCCTCTGTCTATTCTCGCTCCTCTCTCTCCTCTCTCTCCTCTGTCTATTCTCGCTCCTCTCTCTCCTCTGTCTATTCTCGCTCCTCTCTCTCCTCTCTCTCCTCTGTCTATTCTCGCTCCTCTCTCTCCTCTGTCTATTCTCGCTCCTCTCTCTCCTCTCTCCTCTGTCTATTCTCGCTCCTCTCTCTCCTCTGTCTATTCTCGCTCCTCTCTCTCCTCTCTCTCCTCTGTCTATTCTCGCTCCTCTCTGTCTATTCTCGCTCCTCCTCTCTATTCTCGCTCCTCCTCTCTATTCTCGCTCCTCCTCTCGTCCTATTCTATTCTCGCTCCTCTCTGTCTATTCTCGCTCCTCTCGCTCCTCCTCTCTCTTTTCTCCTCAACCCTCTTTTTTTCAACTCGTCCTCCTCCCCACCCCCAAGTGGGTCAGCGGTCTAAAGCACTGCATCTCAGTCCTAGAGGCATCACTACAGACCATGGTTCGATTCCAGGCTTTATCACATCTGGACGTAATTGGGAGTCCCATATGGCGGCCCACAATTGGCCCGGCGTCGTTAGGGTTTGGCTGGTGTAGGCCGTCATTGTAATTGAAAATGTTGAAACATTGAAAATGTTCTTAATTGACTTGCCTAGTTAAATAAGAAATGAACACACCTTTCCTCTGCCTCCTCTCCTTAACCAGAAGCAGTTTGAACCTAGAATCTGTTTTCAGTCAGTAACTCTCCTGTGTCATAGTACTTATCTAGCAGTCGGTTTTTTAGCGTTCTTCATCAGAACTTTTGGATTGATAGTGAAAGTTAGGGAGTATCTCCTAGTGTGTGTGTGCGTCAGGGTATCCGTTAGCCAGTAATAGCTGTCTTTTGGCTGGTCGAAAACGATTGAAAAGCCGATCAATAAATATGGCCCTGGCTAATTGTCTGGGAGAAGGGAAAAAAATCCCACTGCAAAATAATGCTTTTTAGCCTATTCATTGATGGAAATGCCAGTTGGTTTAAATATATTGCACCAGTCATGCATATGTCTATAGGTTCATTTGTGTAATTTAGTGGAATTAAATTTAGTTAGCCCGGTTAGCCAATGTGCCCCACCACCTGCCAACCCCTCTGTTACACTACTGCTACTACTCTCTGTTCATCAAAAGTCACTTTAACCATATCTACATGTACATACTACCTCAATCAGTCTGACTAACCGGTGTCCGTATGTAGCCTGTCTTTTTACTGTTTTATTTCTTTACTTAACTATTGTTCACATCTTTTTTTGCACTATTGTTTAGAGCCTGTAAGTAAGCATTTCACTGTAGGGTCTACTACACCTGTTGTATTCAACATTTCACTGTGAGGTCTACTACACCTGTTGTATTCAGCATTTCACTGTGAGGTCTACTACACATGTTGTATTCAACATTTCACTGTGAGGTCTACTACACCTGTTGTATTCTGCATTTCACTGTGAGGTCTACTACACCTGTTGTATTCAGCATTTCACTGTGAGGTCTACTACACCTGTTGTATTCAGCATTTCACTGTAAGGTCTACTACACCTGTTGTATTCAGCATTTCACTGTGAGGTCTACTACACCTGTTGTATTCAGCATTTCACTGTGAGGTCTACTACACCTGTTGTATTCAGCATTTCACTGTGAGGTCTACTACACCTGTTGTATTAAGCATTTCACTGTGAGGTCTACTACACCTGTTGTATTAAGCATTTCACTGTGAGGTCTACTACACCTGTTGTATTCAGCATTTCACTGTAAGGTCTACTACACCTGTTGTATTCAGCATTTCACTGTGAGGTCTACTACACCTGTTGCATTCAGCATTTCACTGTGAGGTCTACTACACCTGTTGTATTAAGCATTTCACTGTGAGGTCTACTACACCTGTTGCATTCAGCATTTCACTGTGAGGTCTACTACACCTGTTGCATTCAGCATTTCACTGTAAGGTCTACTACACCTGTTGTATTCAGCATTTCACTAAGGTCTACTACACCTGTTGTATTCAGCATTTCACTGTGAGGTCTACCTACACCTGTTGTATTCAGCATTTCACTGTGAGGTCTACTACACCTGTTGTATTCAGCATTTCACTGTAAGGTCTACTACACCTGTTGTATTCAGCATTTCACTGTGAGGTCTACTACACCTGTTGTATTCAGCATTTCACTGTAAGGTCTACTACACCTGTTGTATTCAGCATTTCACTGTAAGGTCTACTACACCTGTTGTATTCAGCATTTCACTGTAAGGTGGGGTAGTACAGGGGTAGTACAGGGCTCGACATTAACGCTTGTCCACTTGTCCACTATGGGGTGTAGTACAGGGCTCGACATTAACGCTTGTCCTCTTGTCCACTATGGGGGGTAGTACAGGGCTCGACATTAACGCTTGTCCTCTTGTCCACTATGGGGGGTAGTACAGGGCTCGACATTAACACTTGTCCACTATGGGGGTAGTACAGGGCTCGACATTAACGCTTGTCCTCAATGGGGGGTAGTACAGGGCTCGACATTAACGCTTGTCCTCTTGTCCACTATGGGGGGTAGTACAGGGCTCGACATTAACGCTTGTCCTCTTGTCCTCTATGGGGGGTAGTACAGGGCTCGACATTAATGCTTGTCCACTATGGGGGGTAGTACAGGGCTCGACATTAATGCTTGTCCACTATGGGGGGTAGTACAGGGCTCGACATTAACTCTTGTCCACTATGGGGTGTAGTACAGGGCTCGACATTAACGCTTGTCCTCTTGTCCTCTATGGGGGGTAGTACAGGGCTCGACATTAATGCTTGTCCACTATGGGGGGTAGTACAGGGCTCGACATTAATGCTTGTCCACTATGGGGGGTAGTACAGGGCTCGACATTAACTCTTGTCCACTATGGGGTGTAGTACAGGGCTCGACATTAACGCTTGTCCTCTTGTCCTCTATGGGGGGTAGTACAGGGCTCGACATTAATGCTTGTCCACTATGGGGGGTAGTACAGGGCTCGACATTACCGCTTGTCCTCTTGTCCACTTTGGGGGGGTAGTACAGGGCTCGACATTAACGCTTGTCCACTATGGGGGGTAGTACAGGGCTCGACATTAATGCTTGTCCACTATGGCGGGTAACACAGGGCTCGACATTAACACTTGTCCACTATGGGGGGTAGTACAGGGCTTGACATTAACGCTTGTCCTCTTGTCCACTATGGGGGGGTAGTACAGGGCTCGACATTACCGCTTGTCCTCTTGTCCACTATGGGGGGTAGTACAGGGCTCGACATTAACGCTTGTCCACTATGGGGGGTAGTACAGGGCTTGACATTAACGCTTGTCCTCTTGTCCACTATGGGGGGGTAGTACAGGGCTCGACATTAATGCTTGTCCACTATGGCGGGTAACACAGGGCTCGACATTAACGCTTGTCCTCTATGGGGGGTAGTACAGGGCTCGACATTAACGCTTGTCCTCTTGTCCACTATGGGGGGAAGTACAGGGCTCGACATTAACGCTTGTCCTCTTGTCCACTATGGGGGGTAGTACAGGGCTCGACATTAACGCTTGTCCTCTTGTCTACTATGGGGGGTAGTACAGGGCTCGACATTAACGCTTGTCCTCTTTTCCACTATGGGGGGTAGTACAGAGCTCGACATTAACGCTTGTCCACTATGGGTTTGTAGTACAGGGCTCGACATTAACGCTTGTCCTCTTGTCCTCTATGGGGGGTAGTACAGGGCTCGACATTAACGCTTGTCTACTATGGGGGTAGTACAGGGCTCGACATTAACTCTTGTCCACTATGGTGGTACGACAGGGCTCGACATTAACGCTTGTCCACTATGGGGGGTAGTACAGGGCTCGACATTAACGCTTGTCCACTATGGGGGGTAGTACAGGGCTCGACATTAACGCTTGTCCTCTTGTCCACTATGGGGGATAGTACAGGGCTCGACATTAATGCTTGTCCTCTTGTCCACTATGGGGGGTAGTACACGGCTCGACATTAACGCTTGTCCTCTTGTCCACTATGGGGGGTAGTACAGGGCTCAACATTAACGCTTGTCCTCTTGTCCACTATGGGGGGTAGTACAGGGCTCGACATTAACGCTTGTCCACTATGGGGGTAGTACAGGGCTCGACATTAACGCTTGTCCTCTATGGGGGGTAGTACAGGGCTCGACATTAATGCTTGTCCTCTTGTCCACTATGGGGGGTAGTACAGGGCTTGACATTAACGCTTGTCCTCTTGTCCACTATGGGGGGTAGTACAGGGCTCAACATTAACGCTTGTCCACTATGGGGGTAGTACAGGACTCGACATTAACGCTTGTCCTCTATGGGGGGTAGTACAGGGCTCGACATTAACGCTTGTCTACTATGGGGGGTAGTACAGGGCTCGACATTAATGCTTGTCCACTATGGGGGGTAGTACAGGGCTCGACATTAATGCTTGTCCACTATGGGGGGTAGTACAGGGCTCGACATTAATGCTTGTCCTCTTGTCCACTATGGGGGGTAGTACAGGGCTTGACATTAACGCTTGTCCTCTTGTCCACTATGGGGGGTAGTACAGGGCTCAACATTAACGCTTGTCCTCTTGTCTACTATGGGGGGAAGTACAGGGCTCGACATTAACGCTTGTCCTCTTGTCCACTATGGGGGGTAGTACAGGGCTCGACATTAACGCTTGTCCACTATGGTGGTACGACAGGGCTCGACATTAACGCTTGTCCACTATGGGGGGTAGTACAGGGCTCGACATTAACGCTTGTCCACTATGGTGGTACGACAGGGCTCGACATTAATGCTTGTCCACTATGGGGGGTAGTACAGGACTCGACATTAACGCTTGTCCTCTATGGGGGGTAGTACAGGGCTCGACATTAATGCTTGTCCTCTTGTCCACTATGGGTTTGTAGTACAGGGCTCGACATTAACGCTTGTCCACTATGGTGGTACGACAGGGCTCGACATTAACGCTTGTCCACTATGGTGGTACGACAGGACTCGACATTAACGCTTGTCCTCTATGGGGGGTAGTACAGGGCTCGACATTAATGCTTGTCCTCTTGTCCACTATGGGGTTGTAGTACAGGGCTCGACATTAACGCTTGTCCTCTTGTCCACTATGGGGGGTAGTACAGGGCTCGACATTAACGCTTGTCCTCTTGTCCACTATGGGGGGTAGTACAGGGCTCGACATTAACTCTTGTCCACTATGGGGGGTAGTACAGGGCTCGACATTAACGCTTGTCCACTATGGGGGGTAGTACAGGGCTCAAACATTAACACTTGTCCTCTTGTCCTCTATTGGGTTGTAGTACAGGGCTCGACATTAACGCTTGTCCACTATGGGGGGTAGTACAGGGCTTGACATTAACGCTTGTCCTCTTGTCCACTATGGGGGGTAGTACAGGGCTCGACATTAACGCTTGTCCTCTTGTCCACTATGGGGGGTAGTACAGGGCTCGACATTAATGCTTGTCCTCTTGTCCACTATGGGGGGTAGTACACGGCTCGACATTAACGCTTGTCCTCTTGTCCACTATGGGGGGTAGTACAGGGCTCGACATTAACGCTTGTCCACTATGGGGGGGTAGTACAGGGCTCGAGATTAACGCTTGTCCTCTATGGGGTTGTAGTACAGGGCTCGACATTAATTCTTGTCCTCTATGGGGTTGTAGTACAGGGCTCGACATTAACGCTTGTCCTCTTGTCCACTATGGGGGGTAGTACAGGCTCGACATTAATGCTTGTCCTCTTGTCCATTATGGGGGGTAGTACAGGGCTCGAGATTAACGCTTGTCCTCTATGGGGTTGTAGTACAGGGCTCGACATTAACGCTTGTCCTCTATGGGGTTGTAGTACAGGGCTCGACATTAACGCTTGTCCTCTATGGGGTTGTAGTACAGGGCTCGACATTAACGCTTGTCCTCTTGTCCACTATGGGGGGTAGTACAGGCTCGACATTAATGCTTGTCCTCTTGTCCATTATGGGGGGTAGTACAGGGCTCGACATTAACTCTTGTCCTCTTGTCCACTATGGGGGGTAGTACAGGGCTCGACATTAACGCTTGTCCTCTTGTCCACTATGGGGGGTAGTACAGGGCTCGACATTAACGCTTGTCCTCTTGTCCACTATGGGGGGTAGTACAGGGCTCGACATTAACGCTTGGCCTCTTGTCCACTATGGGGTTGTAGTACAGGCTCGACATTAATGCTTGTCCTCTTGTCCATTATGGGGGGTAGTACAGGGCTCGACATTAATGCTTGTCTACTAGGGGGGGTAGTACAGGGCTCGACATTAACGCTTGTCCTCCTGTCCACTATGGGGGGTAGTACAGGGCTCGACATTAATGCTTGTCTACTATGGGGTTGTAGTACAGGGCTCGACATTAACGCTTGTCCTCTATGGGGTTGTAGTACAGGGCTCGACATTAACGCTTGTCCTCTATGGGGTTGTAGTACAGGGCTCGACATTAACGCTTGTCCTCTTGTCCACTATGGGGGGTAGTACAGGGCTCGACATTAACGCTTGTCCTCTATGGGGTTGTAGTACAGGGCTCGACATTAACGCTTGTCCTCTTGTCTACTATGGGGGGTAGTACAGGGCTCGACATTAACGCTTGTCCACTATGGGGGGTAGTACAGGGCTCGACATTAACGCTTGTCCTCTTGTCTACTATGGGGGGTAGTACAGGGCTCGACATTAACGCTTGTCCACTATGGGGGGTAGTACAGGGCTCGACATTAACGCTTGTCCACTATGGGGGGAAGTACAGGGCTCGACATTAACGCTTGTCCTCTTGTCCACTATGGGGTGTAGTACAGGGCTCGACATTAACGCTTGTCCTCTTGTCCACTATGGGGGGTAGTACAGGGCTCGACATTAACTCTTGTCCACTATGGGGGGTAGTACAGGGCTCGACATTAACGCTTGTCCTCTTGTCCACTATGGGGGGTAGTACAGGGCTCGACATTAACGCTTGTCCACTATGGGGGGGTAGTACAGGGCTCGACATTAACGCTTGTCCTCTTGTCCTCTATGGGGGGTAGTACAGGGCTCGACATTAACGCTTGTCCACTATGGGGGGTAGTACAGGGCTCGACATTAACGCTTGTCCTCTATGGGGGGTAGTACAGGAGTCGACATTAATGCTTGTCCACTATCGGGGGTAGTACAGGGCTCGACATTAACGCTTGTCCTCTTGTCCACTATGGGGGGTAGTACAGGGCTCGACATTAACGCTTGTCCTCTTGTCCTCTATGGGGGGTAGTACAGGGCTCGACATTAATGCTTGTCCACTATGGGGGGTAGTACAGGGCTCGACATTACCGCTTGTCCTCTTGTCCACTTTGGGGGGGTAGTACAGGGCTCGACATTAACGCTTGTCCACTATGGGGGGTAGTACAGGGCTCGACATTAATGCTTGTCCACTATGGCGGGTAACACAGGGCTCGACATTAACACTTGTCCACTATGGGGGGTAGTACAGGGCTTGACATTAACGCTTGTCCTCTTGTCCACTATGGGGGGGTAGTACAGGGCTCGACATTACCGCTTGTCCTCTTGTCCACTATGGGGGGTAGTACAGGGCTCGACATTAACGCTTGTCCACTATGGGGGGTAGTACAGGGCTTGACATTAACGCTTGTCCTCTTGTCCACTATGGCGGGTAACACAGGGCTCGACATTAACGCTTGTCCTCTATGGGGGGTAGTACAGGGCTCGACATTAACGCTTGTCCTCTTGTCCACTATGGGGGGAAGTACAGGGCTCGACATTAACGCTTGTCCTCTTGTCCACTATGGGGGGTAGTACAGGGCTCGACATTAACGCTTGTCCTCTTGTCTACTATGGGGGGTAGTACAGGGCTTGACATTAAAGCTTGTCCTCTTGTCCACTATGGGGGGAAGTACAGGGCTCGACATTAACGCTTGTCCTCTTGTCCACTATGGGGGATAGTACAGGGCTCGACATTAATGCTTGTCCTCTTGTCCACTATGGGGGGTAGTACACGGCTCGACATTAACGCTTGTCCTCTTGTCCACTATGGGGGGTAGTACAGGGCTCGACATTAATGCTTGTCCTCTTGTCCACTATGGGGGGTAGTACAGGGCTCGACATTAACGCTTGTCCACTATGGGTTTGTAGTACAGGGCTCGACATTAACGCTTGTCCTCTTGTCCTCTATGGGGGGTAGTACAGGGCTCGACATTAACGCTTGTCTACTATGGGGGTAGTACAGGGCTCGACATTAACTCTTGTCCACTATGGTGGTACGACAGGGCTCGACATTAACGCTTGTCCACTATGGGGGGTAGTACAGGGCTCGACATTAACGCTTGTCCACTATGGGGGGTAGTACAGGGCTCGACATTAACGCTTGTCCTCTTGTCCACTATGGGGGATAGTACAGAGCTTGACATTAATGCTTGTCCTCTTGTCCACTATGGGGGGTAGTACACGGCTCGACATTAACGCTTGTCCTCTTGTCCACTATGGGGGGTAGTACAGGGCTCGACATTAACGCTTGTCCACTATGGGGGGTAGTACAGGGCTCGACATTAACGCTTGTCCACTATGGGGGGTAGTACAGGGCTCGACATTAACGCTTGTCCTCTTGTCCACTATGGGGGATAGTACAGGGCTCGACATTAATGCTTGTCCTCTTGTCCACTATGGGGGGTAGTACACGGCTCGACATTAACGCTTGTCCTCTTGTCCACTATGGGGGGTAGTACAGGGCTCAACATTAACGCTTGTCCTCTTGTCCACTATGGGGGGTAGTACAGGGCTCGACATTAACGCTTGTCCACTATGGGGGTAGTACAGGGCTCGACATTAACGCTTGTCCTCTATGGGGGGTAGTATAGGGCTCGACATTAATGCTTGTCCTCTTGTCCACTATGGGGGGTAGTACAGGGCTTGACATTAACGCTTGTCCTCTTGTCCACTATGGGGGGTAGTACAGGGCTCAACATTAACGCTTGTCCACTATGGGGGTAGTACAGGACTCGACATTAACGCTTGTCCTCTATGGGGGGTAGTACAGGGCTCGACATTAACGCTTGTCTACTATGGGGGGTAGTACAGGGCTCGACATTAATGCTTGTCCACTATGGGGGGTAGTACAGGGCTCGACATTAATGCTTGTCCACTATGGGGGGTAGTACAGGGCTCGACATTAATGCTTGTCCTCTTGTCCACTATGGGGGGTAGTACAGGGCTTGACATTAACGCTTGTCCTCTTGTCCACTATGGGGGGTAGTACAGGGCTCAACATTAACGCTTGTCCTCTTGTCTACTATGGGGGGAAGTACAGGGCTCGACATTAACGCTTGTCCTCTTGTCCACTATGGGGGGTAGTACAGGGCTCGACATTAACGCTTGTCCACTATGGTGGTACGACAGGGCTCGACATTAACGCTTGTCCACTATGGGGGGTAGTACAGGGCTCGACATTAACGCTTGTCCACTATGGTGGTACGACAGGGCTCGACATTAATGCTTGTCCACTATGGGGGGTAGTACAGGACTCGACATTAACGCTTGTCCTCTATGGGGGGTAGTACAGGGCTCGACATTAATGCTTGTCCTCTTGTCCACTATGGGTTTGTAGTACAGGGCTCGACATTAACGCTTGTCCACTATGGGGGGTAGTACAGGGCTCGACATTAACGCTTGTCCACTATGGTGGTACGACAGGACTCGACATTAACGCTTGTCCTCTATGGGGGGTAGTACAGGGCTCGACATTAATGCTTGTCCTCTTGTCCACTATGGGGTTGTAGTACAGGGCTCGACATTAACGCTTGTCCTCTTGTCCACTATGGGGGGTAGTACAGGGCTCGACATTAACGCTTGTCCTCTTGTCCACTATGGGGGGTAGTACAGGGCTCGACATTAACTCTTGTCCACTATGGGGGGTAGTACAGGGCTCGACATTAACGCTTGTCCACTATGGGGGGTAGTACAGGGCTCAAACATTAACGCTTGTCCTCTTGTCCTCTATTGGGTTGTAGTACAGGGCTCGACATTAACGCTTGTCCACTATGGGGGGTAGTACAGGGCTTGACATTAACGCTTGTCCTCTTGTCCACTATGGGGGGTAGTACAGGGCTCGACATTAACGCTTGTCCTCTTGTCCACTATGGGGGGTAGTACAGGGCTCGACATTAATGCTTGTCCTCTTGTCCACTATGGGGGGTAGTACACGGCTCGACATTAACGCTTGTCCTCTTGTCCACTATGGGGGGTAGTACAGGGCTCGACATTAACGCTTGTCCACTATGGGGGGGTAGTACAGGGCTCGAGATTAACGCTTGTCCTCTATGGGGTTGTAGTACAGGGCTCGACATTAACGCTTGTCCTCTTGTCCACTATGGGGGGTAGTACAGGCTCGACATTAATGCTTGTCCTCTTGTCCATTATGGGGGGTAGTACAGGGCTCGAGATTAACGCTTGTCCTCTATGGGGTTGTAGTACAGGGCTCGACATTAACGCTTGTCCTCTATGGGGTTGTAGTACAGGGCTCGACATTAACGCTTGTCCTCTTGTCCACTATGGGGGGTAGTACAGGCTCGACATTAATGCTTGTCCTCTTGTCCATTATGGGGGGTAGTACAGGGCTCGACATTAACTCTTGTCCTCTTGTCCACTATGGGGGGTAGTACAGGGCTCGACATTAACGCTTGTCCTCTTGTCCACTATGGGGGGTAGTACAGGGCTCGACATTAACGCTTGTCCTCTTGTCCACTATGGGGGGTAGTACAGGGCTCGACATTAACGCTTGGCCTCTTGTCCACTATGGGGTTGTAGTACAGGCTCGACATTAATGCTTGTCCTCTTGTCCATTATGGGGGGTAGTACAGGGCTCGACATTAATGCTTGTCTACTAGGGGGGGTAGTACAGGGCTCGACATTAACGCTTGTCCTCCTGTCCACTATGGGGGGTAGTACAGGGCTCGACATTAATGCTTGTCTACTATGGGTTTGTAGTACAGGGCTCGACATTAACGCTTGTCCTCTATGGGGTTGTAGTACAGGGCTCGACATTAACGCTTGTCCTCTATGGGGTTGTAGTACAGGGCTCGACATTAACGCTTGTCCTCTTGTCCACTATGGGGGGTAGTACAGGGCTCGACATTAACGCTTGTCCTCTATGGGGTTGTAGTACAGGGCTCGACATTAACGCTTGTCCTCTTGTCTACTATGGGGGTAGTACAGGGCTCGACATTAACGCTTGTCCACTATGGGGGGGAAGTACAGGGCTCGACATTAACGCTTGTCCTCTTGTCCACTATGGGGTGTAGTACAGGGCTCGACATTAACGCTTGTCCTCTTGTCCACTATGGGGGGTAGTACAGGGCTCGACATTAACTCTTGTCCACTATGGGGGGTAGTACAGGGCTCGACATTAACGCTTGTCCTCTTGTCCACTATGGGGGGTAGTACAGGGCTCGACATTAACGCTTGTCCTCTTGTCCACTATGGGGGGTAGTACAGGGCTCGACATTAACGCTTGTCCACTTGTCCACTATGGGGTGTAGTACAGGGCTCGACATTAACGCTTGTCCTCTTGTCCACTATGGGGTGTAGTACAGGGCTCGACATTAACGCTTGTCCACTATGGGGGGTAGTACAGGGCTCGACATTAACGCTTGTCCTCTTGTCCACTATGGGGTGTAGTACAGGGCTCGACATTAACGCTTGTCCTCTTGTCCACTATGGGGTGTAGTACAGGGCTCGACATTAACGCTTGTCCACTATGGGGGGTAGTACAGGGCTCGACATTAACGCTTGTCCTCTTGTCCTCTATGGGGGGTAGTACAGGGCTCGACATTAACGCTTGTCCTCTTGTCCACTATGGGGTGTAGTACAGGGCTCGACATTAATGCTTGTCCTCTTGTCCACTATGGGGTGTAGTACAGGGCTCGACATTAACGCTTGTCCTCTTGTCCACTATGGGGTGTAGTACAGGGCTCGACATTAATGCTTGTCCTCTTGTCCACTATGGGGTGTAGTACAGGGCTCGACATTAACGCTTGTCCTCTTGTCCACTATGGGGTGTAGTACAGGGCTCGACATTAATGCTTGTCCTCTTGTCCACTATGGGGGGTAGTACAGGGCTCGACATTAACGCTTGTCCATTATGGGGGTAGTACAGGGCTCGACATTAATGCTCGTCTTAAGACGAGAAAGTCTGTCAATATTGTTTTAACTTGTCTACGGCCCCTCTGACCACATACTGACCACCACCCCATTGACCACATCCTCTCTATAGATGTCCCCCTGTCTGTGTATTTACTGTTGAGATTGCGTTTGTAGTCGGAGTTACATACACTAAATAATGTGTGTGAAATTAGTTTTACAATGATGGCGCCGGAAGATATGGCTGCCGTTTTATGGGATTCTAACCAATTGTTGTGTGTGTGTGTGTGTTGTACATCATTTTTCTGCCACCGCCTCTTTTGACTGAAAAGAGATTCTGGAAATCAGCACAGCGATTACTCACCTCGTACTAGATCAAGATGTTTTATTTACCGAGTCAGACGTGAAGGATTTACTTCAGACACTCAACAAGGCACAAATCCCCATCATTCGCATGAGGAAGATCACGGTGATATCGGGGAAGTAGGTCGGGGTGCCTTGTAAGGATCCGACAGCATGTGAGTAATCCCCCTCTACCATCAGAACTATTAGCTAACGTGCTTCGATCAACACTCCTACCAATGGGACATTAAACTTTAATATCTTGTTTTACTGAGTTGTGGCTGAATAATGACACGGATAACATACAGCTGGCTGGGTTTTTGGTCCATCTGCAAGATAGAACAGCTGCCTCCGGTGAGACAAGTGGTGTCTATTTGTAAATAAATGGTGCACAAAATCTGATATTAAGAAAGTCTCAATGTTTTGCTCGTCTGAGGTAGAGTATCTCATGATAAGCTGTAGACCACACTATTTACCAAAAGTTTTGATCTATATTCTTCGTGGGTGTCTATTTACAACCACAAACCGATGCTGGCACCAATATGGCACTCAATGAGCTGTATAAGACCATAAGCAAACAGGAAAACGCTCATCCAGAGGTGCTCCTAGTGGCCGGGTACTTTAATGCAGGCAAACTTACATCGCTTTACCTAATTTCTACCAGCATGTTGACTTGCCTAGTTAAGGTTAAATAAAATAAAAAAAAATGTTCAACCATAGGAAAAAAAGCTGTAGACCACTTTTACTCCACACACAGAGACACATACAACTCTATCCTCCTGAATCCTGCTTACAAGCAAAAACTAAAGCAGGAAGTACCAGTGACTTGCTCAATAAGGAAGTGGTCAGATGACGCAGATGCTAAGCTACAGGGCAGTTTTGCTAGCACAGACTGCAATATGTTCTTGGATTCTTCCGATGGCATTGAGTAGTACACCACACCAGTCACTGGCTTCATCAATAAGTGCATCGATGACGTCGTCCCCACAGTGACTCTACATACATACCCCAACCAGAAGCCATGGATTACAGGCAACATCCGCACTGAGCTAAAGTATAGCGCTGCCGCTTTCAAGGTGCGGGACTCTAACCCGGAAGCTTATAAGAAATCCTGAAATGCCCTCCGACAAACCATCAAACAGGAAAAGCGTCAATACAGGACTAAGATCGAATCGTACTACACCGGCTCTGACACTCGTCTTATGTGTAATACCAACATGTTTTAAGCAAACCACCGTAGTCCCTGTGCCCAAGAACACTAAGGTAACCTGCCTTAATGACTACTGACCCGTACTATTCACTTCTGTAGCCATGAAGTGCTTTGAAAGGCTAGTTATGGCTCACAACACCATTATCCCAGAAACCCTAGACGGCCTCCAATTTACATACCGCCTTAACAGATCCACAGAAGATGCAATCTCTATTGCACTCCACACTGCCCTTTCCCACCTGGACAAAAGGAACACCTATGTGAGAATGCCGTTCATTGACTACAGCTCAGCATTCAACACCATAGTGCCCTCAAAGCTCATCACTAAGCTAAGAACCCTAGGACTAAACACCTCCCTCTGCAAATGGATCCTGGACTTGCTGACTGGCTGCCCCCTGGTGGTAAGGGTAGGTAACAACACATCTGCCTCGCTGATCCTCAACACAGGTGCCCCTCAGGGGTGCGTGCTCAGTCCCTTCCTGTACTCCCTGTTCACTCATGACTGCACGGCCAGGCACGCCTCCAACACCATTTTTATTTTATTTATTTTTTATTTAACCTTTATTTAACTAGGCAAGTCAGTTAAGAACAAATTCTTATTTACAATGACGGCTTAGGAGCAGTGGGTTAACTGCCTTGTTCAGGGGCAGAACGACAGATTAAGTTTGCTGATGACACAGCAGTGGTTAGGCCTAATCGCTGACAGCGACAAGACAGCCTATAGGGAGGAGATCAGAGACCTGGCCGTGTGGTGCCAGGACAACAACCTCTCCCTCAATGTGATCAAGGCAAAGGGGCTGATTGTGGACTACAGGAAAAGGTGGACTGTGCATGTCCCCATTCTCATCGACGGGGCTGCAGTGGAGCAGGTTGAGAGTTTCAAGTTCCTTGGTGTCCACGTCACCAACAAACTAACATGATCCAAGCACACCAAGACCGTTGTGAAGAGGGCACGACAAAACCTATTCCCCTTTAGGAGACTGAAAAGATTTGGCATGGGTCCTCAGATCCCCAAAAGGATATTATACAGCTGCACCATTGAGAGCATCCATACTGGTTGCATCACTGCCTGGAATGGCAACTGCTCGACCTCTGACCGCAAGGCACTACAGAGGGTAGTGCGTACGGCCCAGTACATCACTGGGGTCAAGCTATACCAGGCGGTGTCAGAGGAAGGCCCTAAAAATGGTCAAAGATCCCAGCCACCCTAGTCTTAGACTGTTCTCCCTGCTACCGCACGTCAAGTCTAGGTCCAAGAGGCTTCTAAACAGCTTCTATCACCAAGCCATAAGACTCCTGAACATCTAATCAAATGGCTACCCAGACTATTTGCATTGCCCCCCCTCTTTTACGCCGTTGTTACTCTGCTTATCTATGCATAGTCATTTTAACTCTACCTGCATGTACATATTACCTAGACTAACTGGTGCCCCTGCACATTGACTCTGTACCCGTACCCCCTGTATATAGCCTCCACATTGACTCTGTACCAGTACCCCCTGTATATAGTCTCGCTATTGTTATTTTACTGCTGCTCTTTAACCTGATGGGTAAGGTGTTCCGCTAGCGGAACCCCACGACAACATTCCGCTGAAAAGGCAGCGCGTGAAATTCAACAATATTTTTTTGAAATATGTAACTTTCACCCATTAACAAGTCCAATACAGCAAATGAAAGATGAACATCTTGTTAATCTACCAATGGTGTCCGATTTCAAAAATGATTTACAGCGAAAGCACAACATATGATTATGTTAGCTCATAGCCAACTAAAAAAACAGCCATTTTTCCAGACAAAGATAGGAGTCACACAAAGCAGAAATATAGATCAAATGAATCACAAACCTTTGATCTTCATCAGATGACATCATGTTACACAATAAATGTATGTTATGTTCGATAATGTGCATATTTATATCCAAAAATCTCAGTTTACATTTGCGCGTTACGTGCAGTAATGTTTTGATTCCAAAACATCCAGTGATTTTCCCAGAAATACTCATAATAAACATTGATAAAAGATGCAAGTGTTTTATTCACAGAATTAAAGATCGACTTATCCTCTATGCAACCGCTGTGCCAGATAAAAAAATAAAATATAAAATTCACGGAGAACAGCGCTCAGCACCCCAAAACGGCCAAAGACAACTCCGCCATCTTGGAGTCAACATTAGTTAGAAAAAACACTAAATATTCACTTACCTTTTGATGATCTTCATCAGAAGGCACTCCCAGGAGTCCCAGTTCGACAATAAATGACTGATTTGTTCCATAAAGCCCATCATTTAGCCACTTGTTAGCGTGTTCAGCCCAGTAATCCATCTTCATGAGGCGTGACCATTTCCTCCATGATGACAACTCAAAATGTTCTGTTACAGGTCGTAGAAACAAGTCACAACATGTCTGCAATCAATCTTTAGGATGTTTTTATCATATATCACCAATAATGTTCCAACCGGAGAATTTCATTGTCTGAAGAAAAGCATTGGAACGGGAGCAAACTGTCGGGAGTGCGCGTCATGAGACCGAGTCTCTCTGCCAGACCACTCACTCAAATAGTTCCTATGAGCCCTCCTTTATAATAGAATCCTCAAAACAGGTTCTAAAGACGGTCAAGACGGTCTAGCGGTCTAGTGACATCTAGTGGAAGCCCTAGGAAGTGCAATCACATCCATAACTATCAGGGATTTAAATGGGCACTGTTTTGAAATTCGACTTCTCACTTTCTGTTTGGATTTTTTCTCAGGGTTTTACCTACCATAGGGGTTCTGTTATACTCACAGACATCATTCAAACAGTTTTAGAAACTTCAGTGTTTTCTATCCAATAATAATATGCATATATTAGCATCTGGGACAGAAGAGGCCTTTCAGTTTGGGCACGCAATTCATCCAAAAGTGAAAATGCTGCACCCTACCCCAAAAGGTTAACTACCTGTTACTCTTATCTTATTCATATTTTTTTATACGCCGTTCTTGGTTAGGGGCTTGTAAGTAAGCATTTCACTAAGGTCTACACTTGTTTTCGGTGCATGTGACTAATAAAATTTGATACCTGTTGTATTCGGCGCTTGTGACAATTTGAATGGACCACTATCATGCACCTGTCTCATTCCAATGGTGTTCGATGGGCTTGAGTTCAGAGCTCTGTGCTGGCCAGTCAAGTTCTTTCACAACGATCTCGCCAAACCATTTCAGTTTTTTGTGCCTTTTTCACACCGCTTGATATAGAGGTCATGGATGGCAAAGAGCTCGGCCCCAGTGATATATGGTCCGCACAACCCTCTAGCTCAATTTGATCAAAGGCGGTGCTATTGTCAGTGGTACAGCTGTTTAACCTTTTCAGGATTTGACGGCCCGAAGGCAGTGTTTCGCCGCCCTTCACGACTGTGTGTGTATGTGGACCATTTAAGTCTAGTCATTTGGACACCGAGGAACTTGAAGATCTCGATATACTCCACTGCCGCCGCTTCAACATTGATGGGGCGTGCTGTCACTTCATGGTTTCTGAAATTAAAATATTTTCTGCTATTTGAAGCTGATGTACAAAACCCAAACTAAACAAATCGTAGAAACATTGAATGGATCTAACCCTTATTAGGCTTTAAATTAGAATGAAAGATCTACACTGAGTGTAAAAAATAAAAATAAAAACATTAAGAAAAGCTTCCTAATTTTGAGTTTCATCCCATTTTTCCCTCAACAGCCTCAATTTTTCAGGGCATGGACTCTACAAGGTGTCGAAAGTGTTCCACAGGGATGCTGGCCCATGTTGACTCCAATACTTCCCACAGTTGTCTCAAGTTGGCTGGATGTCCTTTGGGTGATAGACCATTTTTTTTCTCCTTTTATTTAACCAGGTAGGCCAGTTGAGAACAAGTTCTCATTTACAACTGTGACCTGGCCAAGGTAAAGCAAAGCAGTGCGACAAAAACAACACAGTTACACATTGTGAAGGTGTAGGCTATATTACATGGATTTATTCGACTTTCTAATGTGTTTCTCTGTAGAGGTCACTACTCTAAAGGAGGTCTGTATTGATGTGTTTCTTTGTGTTTTCCAGGAATAGACTTCAAGATCAAAACTGTTGAACTCCAGGGAAAGAAGATCAAACTACAGATATGGTGAGTGGAGGAGATGTTTGTACAGGGTCAAATGGTATCTTTGTTTCTACTGGCCCGGACATGGTGTCATTTTTAAAGACATTGGGTGATGCAGGGCCTATTCAGCAGGGCCTATTCAGCAGGGCCTATTCAGCAGGGCCTATTCATGGGTTGTACGTTTCGTCACTATTGGTTTGAACTTTTGTTTTAAGACTAATGCCCGACTGAGCGTTCTACTCAATGCATCGTCAATAATTGCTGATGAAGTTTTGGTTTATAGTGCAGTACTGTGACTTGGAAAACACGATGACGTTTAAAAAAGAGGCAAATAATTAGTAGGAGACCCTTTGCCATCGTTGATGTCGCCATATTTACTTTGGATGTAGTATAACTCAAGATGGCTAAGATTGAGGGGACACCATCTAATTTTAGCATTGCTAGCTATTTTTGTCTCTAAAGTAAATTTGACGACATAAGTGGCAAAGTTGTTTCCTACTAATTATTTGGCGACTTTAGCAATGTCATCGTATTTTCAAGCCACTATAGTGTGAAGTTAATGAAACAGTCATTAGCTCCTGTTCTACTGTTGTAGAGGTCGACCGATTTATGATTTTTCAATGCCGATACAGATTATTGGAGGAACAAAAAAAGCCGATAACGATTAATCAGCCAATTTTTTTTATATTTTTTAAATTTATTTGTAATAATGACAATTACAACAATACTGAATGAACACTTATTTGAACTTAATATAAAACATCAAAATCAATTTAGCCTCAAATAAATAATGAAACATGTTCAGTCTGGTTTAAATAATGCAAACAATGTGTTGGAGAAGAAAGTAAAAGTGCAATATGTGCCATGTAAGAAAGCTAACGTTTAAGTTCCTTGCTCAGATCATGAGAACATATGAAAGCTGGTGTTTCCTTTTAACATGAGTCTTCAATATTCCCAGGTAAGAAGTTTTAGGTTGTAGTTATTATAGGAATTATAGGACTATTTCTCTCCACACCATTTGTATTTCATATACCTTTGACTATTGGATGTTCTTATAGGCACATTAGTATTGCCAGTGTAACAGTATAGCTTCCGTCCCTACCTGGGCTCGAACTAGGAACACAACGACAGCAGCCACCCTCAAGGCATCGTTACCCATCGCTCCACAAAAGCCGCAGCCTTTTCAGAGCAAGGTAGGGACGATCATTAATATGGTCAAATCCGGAAACTATCATTTCGAAAACAAATAGTTTATTCTTTCAGTGAAATACGGAACCGTTCCGTATTATCTAACGGGTGGCATCCCCAAGTCTAAATATTGCTGTTACATTGTACAACCTTCAATGTTATGTCATAATTACGTAAAATTCTGGAAAATTTGTTCGCAACGAGCCAGGCGGCCCAAACTGTTGCATATACCCTGACTCTGTGTGCAATGAACACTAGAGAAGTGACACAATTTCACCTGGTTAATATTGCCTGCTAACCTGGATTTCTTTTAGCTAAATATGCAGGTTTAAAAATACACTGCTCAAAAAAATAAAGGGGACACTAAAATAACACATCCTAGATCTGAATGAATGAAATATTCTACATAGTTGAATGTGCTGACAATAAAATCACACAAATTATAAATGGAAATCAAATTTATCAAACCACACTACAGGCTGATCCAACTTTGATGTAATGTCCTTAAAACAAGTCAAAATGAGGCTCAGTAGTGTGTGTGGCCTCCACGTGCCAGTATGACCTCCCTACAACGCCTGGGCATGCTCCTGATGAGGTGGCGGATGGTCTCCTGAGGGATCTCCTCCCAGACCTGGACTAAAGCATCCGCCAACTCCTGGCCAGTCTGTGGTGCAACATGGCATTGGTGGATGGAGCGAGACATGATGTCCCAGATGTGCTCAATTGGATTCAGGTCTGGGGAACGGGCTGGCCAGTCCATAGCATCAATGCCTTCCTCTTGCAGGAACTGCTGACAGTCCAGCCACATGAGGTCTAGCATTGTCTTGCATTAGGAGGAACCCAGGGCCAACCGCACCAGCATATGGTCTCACAAGGGGTCTGAGGATCTCATCTCGGTACCTAATGGCAGTCAGGCTACCTCTGGCGAGCACATGGAGGGCTGTGCGGCCCCCCAAAGAAATGCCACCCCACACCATGACTGACCCACCGCCAAACCGGAGGATGTTGCAGGCAGCAGAACGTTCTCCACGGCATCTGCAGACTCTGTCACATCTGTCACGTGCTCAGTGTGAACCTGCTTTCATCTGTGAAGAGCACAGGGCGCCAGTGGCGAATTTGCCAGTCTTGGTGTTCTCTGGCAAATGCCAAACGTCCTGCACGGTGTTGGGCTGTAAGCACAGCCCCCACCTGTGGACGTCGGGCCCTCATACCACCCTCATGGAGTCTGTTTCTGACCGTTTGAGCAGACACATGCACATTTGTTGCCTGCTGGAGGTCATTTTGCAGGGCTCTGGCAGTGCTCCTCCTGCTCCTCCTTGCACAAAGGCGGAGGTAGAGGTCCTGCTGCTGGGTTGTTGCACTCCTACGGCCTCTTCCACGTCTCCTGATGTACTGGCCTGTCTCCTGGTAGCGCCTCCATGCTCTGGACACTACACTGACGGACACAGCAAATCTTCTTGCCACAGCTCGCATTCGTCCACATCGGTGTCCAATAATACCGATTGTTATGAAAACTTGAAATCGGCCCTAATTAATCGACCATTCGGTCGACCTCTATACTGTTGTCTGTAGACCGAGTCATTAGCTGTGCAGTAGAACAGGGGCTAACGGAAGCTTTGTACTGGTCCCCCCCCCCCCCCCCAACATTTTTTTTTTAAATAAAATGTTGTCACCCGAGAGTCGTCCTGTTCTTTCGACCAATCGATTGGTCTAAATGTTGCAACTTATTTTTCCATACATAGACACCCTTTGTGTTTGAATAAATCAACAACATAGGCACTGAGCTTTTCTGATGCTTTCAGCACACTGTTTGATTAATTAAGACACAAATGGATGAAGAGCCTGATGGTCACACTGTGTTTAAAACAATGACAGCACAGTGCCTGTGTGACTGACGCACGTTGTCCCTCTCTCCTCCCTACTACAGAGAAAAGGCACCACAGCAGAGCAGTGTTTATCACACTGTCCATGATGTAGCTGCAACATCATTTCAGCCATTCAGTTCCTTGTTTCTGACTGCAAAGTTCTGTTACTGAAATCCCACATTTTTTTCTGAAAAACATTCCCTCAACCCCTCGCTCTCTTTATGTGAAGCGTGTGAGTGTCGGTATCAATAAATTGTTTCTAACAAACTCTGAACACAGTAACACATGACAGCAAAATGGATGTGGAGGATGTGAAAAATAAACTGGGAACAGGGAATGTTGACTGGTTGTTCAGGGGGGGACAGGGGAAGTCAGATCTGTGGAAGACATTTGACTTAGTTGTGGAAATGAGATCCAGACAAATGAGGACCAAGAGTTGCATGAGTATTATTATGCCAAACAGTCAGATTACACTACTATTTGTTTTGACCATGTGGAACGGTGTAAACAACACTAAATAATTCTACCAGAGAGTCTGTTCTAACAAAAAAATAAATATACAAAGCCTTTATTACAGTAGACTAAAAACAGTTGTATGCGTTTGTGAATTGCGGATTATTTATTCTTTAGGATAATTATTCAAAGCGCCCTTTGTTATTTAATTTAAAAAAAATGTTTGATTGCATTAATGTCTCATGCTGTGTGATGACATGAACGAATGAGATTTGATTTATCCAGTAGCCTATATATTGAAATATAGGCCTAAGTAACAGTATCAAGACTGAACAGGACACGCTCTTAGGCCTGAAGCTCCATGGTGGTTATACGAGGGTGTTATACAAAGCCTACTAATGATAATGACATTACTTATTGTTATAATGGTGATAATAATACGAACAATGAGATGAATAGAAAGGAGGGTACAGGAGCGAGAACTGCATATTGTGTGTAACAAATGGGTGCGGTTAGATATCATTTTTCTCTCTGTTTGGAACCGTGTAAACGACACTGAATAAATTCTAAGTTCTAAAGAAATGAAACGGCAAAGCCTTAATTACAGCAAAGAAAATATTAAAAACAGCCGCATCGGTGAAATAGCTTTATCTGCCATGTTGCATGAGGCTTGGTGCTCACAGAATCAGTAGGCTATTAATCACTCAAACGGGTAATAGAAGCTCTTACTTTTGTAGATATACAGTGCATACGCCCTGACCTTTCCTTGTGTTACATTACAGCCTTATTCTAAAATGGATTAAACTGTCCCCCCCTCATCAATCTACACACAATACCCCATAATGACAGAGCAAAAACAGGTTGTTTAGACATTTTTGCAAATATCTTAGAAAATAAAAAACATCACATTTACGTAAGTCTTACGACCCTTTCCTCAGTACTTTGTTGAAACATCTTTGGCAGCGATATCAGCCTCGAGTCTTCTTGAGTATTACTCTACAAGCTTGGCAAACCTGTATTTGAGGAGTTTCTCCCGTTCTTCTCTGCAGATATTTTCAAGCTCTGTCAGGTTAGATGTGGAGCGTCGCTGCACAGCTATTTTCAGGTCTCCAGAGATTTTCGATCGGGTTCAAGTCTGTGCTCTCAAGGACATTGAGACTTGTCATGCGCCTTTTACTGAGTGGCTTCTGTCTGGACACTCTGCCATAAAGGCCTGATTGGTGGATTGCTGCAGAGATGGTTGTCCTTCTGGAAGGTTCTCCCATCTCCACAGAGGAATTCTGGAGCTCTGTCAGAGTGACCATCGGGTTCTTGGTCACCTCCCTGACCAAGGCCCTTCTCCCCCTATTGTTCAGTTTGGCCTGGCGGCCAGCTCTAGGAAGAGTCTTGGTGGTTCCAAACTTCTTCCATTTAAGAATGATGACCACTGTGTTCTTGGACCTTCAATACCGCAGAAATATTTTGTTACCCTTCCCCAGATCTGTGCCTCTACACAATCCTGTCTCTGAGCTTTACGGACAATTCTTTCGACCTCATGGCTTGGTTTTTGCTTTGATATGCACTGTCAACTGTGGGACCTTATGTCGACAGGTGTGCTTTTCCAAATCATGTCTAATCGAGTCCACATGTGGACTCCAATCAAGTTGAAAAACATCTCAAGGATGACCAATGTTAACAGGATGCACCTGAGCTCAATTTCGAGTTAAGTAAATAAGGTATTTCTGTTCATTTTTTTTTCATTTACTGATTAGAATTCACCGGTTTTCATTTATTTTATTGAGGGAAAAAATGTATTCAATCCATTTTAGAATAAGGGGTCAGGATACTTTCTGAATACACTGCACAGTCGTGGCCAAAAGTTGAGAATGACACACATATTAATTTTCACAAAGTCTGCTGCCTCAGTTTGTATGATGGCAATTTGCATATACTCCAGAATGTTATGAAGAGTGATCAGATTAATTGCAAAGTCCCTCTTTGCCATGCAAATGAACTGAATCCCCCAAAAACATTTCCACTGCATTTCAGCCCTGCCACAAAAGGACCAGCTGACATCATGTCAGTGGTTCTCTTGTTAACACAGGGGTGAGTGTTGACAAGGCTGGAGATCACTCTGTCATGCTGATTGAAGCTTCCAGTCTGTTACTAGAACTCAAAGGGAGGGTGGTGCTTGGAATCACTGTTCTTCCTCTGTCAACCATTGTTACCTGCAAGGAAACACGTGCCGTCATCATTGCTTTGCACAAAGAGCTTCACAGGCAAGGATATTGCTGCCAGTAAGATTACACCTAAATCAATCATTTATCAGATCATCAAGAACTTCAAGGAGAGCGGTTCAATTGTTGTGAAGAAGGCTTCAGGGCGCCCAAGAAAGTCCAGCTAGCGCCAGGACCGTCTCCTAAAGTTGATTCAGCTGCGGGATCGGGGCACAACCAGTACAGAGCTTGCTCAGGAATGGCAGCAGGCAGGTGTGAGTGCATCTGCACGCACAGTGAGGCAAAGACTTTTGGAGGATGGCCTGGTGTCAAGAAGGGCAGCAAAGAAGCCACTTCTCTCCAGGCAAAACATCAGGGACAGACTGATATTCTGCAAAAGGTACAGGGATTGAACTGCTGAGGACTGGGGTAAAGTCATTTTCTCTGAATCCCCTTTCTGATTGTTTGGTGCATCCGGAAAAAAGCTTGTCCTGAGAAGACAAGGTGAGCGCTACGATCAGTCCTGTGTCATGCGAACAGTAAAGCATCCTGCGACGATTCATGTGTGGGGTTGCTTCTCAGCCAAGGGAGTGGGCTCACTCACAATTTTGCCTAAGAACACCATGAATAAGGAATGGTACCAACACGTCCTCCGAGAGCAACTTCTCCCAACCATCCAGGAACAGTTTGGTGACGAACAATGTATTTTCCAGCATGATGGAGCACCTTGCCATAAAGCAAAAGTGATAACTAAGTGGCTCGGGGAACAAAACATCAATATTTTGTGTCCATTGCGGGGAAACTCCCCAGACCTTAATCCCATTAAGAATTTGTGGTCAATCCTCAAGAGACCGGTGGGCAAACAACAACACACACATCCTGACAAACTCCAAGCATTGATTATGCAAGAATGGGCTGCCATCAGTCAGGATGTGGCCCAGAAGTTAATTGACAGCATTTTCAGGGCGGATTGCAGAGGTCTTAAAAAAGAAGGTTCAACACTGCAAATATTGACTCTTTGCATCAACTTAATGTAATTGTCAATAAAAACCTTTGACACTTATGAAATGCTTCTAATTATACTTCAGTATTCCATAGTAACATCTGACAAAATTATCTAAAGACACTGAAGCAGCAAACATTGTGGAAATGTATGTGTCATTCTCAACTTTTGGCCACGACTGTATATAATATATACAGTTTGAAGTCGGAAGTTTACATGCACTTAGGTTGGAGTCACTAAAACTTGTTTTTCAACCACTCCACAGATGTCTTGTTAACACACTATAGTTTTGGCAAATCGGTTAGGACATCTACTTTGTGCACGACGCAAGTCATTTTTCCAACAATAGTTTACAGACAGATTATTTCACTTATAATTCTCTATTACAATTCCAGTGGTTCAGACGTTTACATACACTAAGTTGACTGTGCCTTTAAACAGCTTGGAAAATTCCAGAAAATGTCATGGGTTTAGAAGCTTCTGATAGGCTAATTGACATAATTTGAGTCAATTGGAGAGGTGTACCTGTGGATGTATTTCAAGGCCCACCTTCAAACTCAGTGCCTCTGAAGGTAGTACGCAAGTATAAACACCATGGGACCACGCAGCCATCATACTGCTCAGGAAGTAGACTCGTTCTGTCTCCTAGAGATTAACGTACTTTGGTGCGAAAAGTGCAAATCAATCCAAGAGCAACAGCAAAGGACCTTGTGAAGATGCTGGAGGAAACAGGTACAAAAAGTATCTATGTCCACAGTAAAACGAGCCCTATATCGTCATCACCTGAAAGGCCGCTCTGCAAGGAAGAAGCCACTGCTCCAAAACCGCCATAAAAAGCCAGACTACGGTTTGCAACTGCACACAACTGGGACAAAGATCGTACTTTTTGGAGAAATGTCCTTTGGTCTGATGAATCAAAAATAGACCTGTTTGGCCATAATGCCCATCATTATGTTTGGAGGAAAAAGGGGGAGGCTTGCAAGCCGAAGAACACCATCCCAACCGTGAAGAACGTGGGTGGCAGCATCATGTTGTGGGGGTGCTTTGCTGTAGGAGGGACTGGTGCACTTCACAAAATAGATGGCATCATGAGAAAATAGAAGAATGTGGATATATTGAAGCAACATCTCAAGACATCAGTCAGGAAGTTGAAGCTTGCTCGCAAATGGGTCTTCCAAATGGACAATGACCCCAAGCATACTTCCAAAGTTGTGGCAAAATGGCTTACGGACAACACAGTCAAGTGGCCATCACAAAGCCCTGACCTCGATCCTATAGAACATTTGTGGGCACAACTGAAAAAGCGTGTGCGAGCAAGGAGGCCTAGAAACGCGACTCAGTTACACCACTTATTGTGGGAAGCTTGTGGAAGGCTACCCAAAACGTTTGACCCAAGTTAAACAATTTAAAGGCAATGCTAACAAATACTAATTCAGTGTATGTAAACTTCTGACCCACTGGGAATGCGATGACAGAAATAAAAGCTGAAATTATTCTACTATTATTCTGACATTTCACATTCTTAAAATAAAGCGGTGATCCTAACTGACTTAAGACAAGGCATTTTTACTAGGATTTAAACAAGGGGACAGCTGGTCAGGAGAGGTTTATATATGTGTTTAACAGGGGGACAGCTGGTCAAAGCTGTTTTATATACGTGTTTAACCTCTCTATGGTATGTGGGACGCTCCCACCTGGCCAACATCCAGTGAGATTGCAGAGCGCCAAATTCAAATACAGAAATAGTCATTATAAAAATTCTGAAAACAAAACATAAATAAATAAATAAATATTCCCTTACCTTTGATCTACATCAGAAAGCACTCCAGGAATCACAGGTCCACAATAAATGGTTGTTTTGTTCGATATGTCCAAATACCTTCCTTTGGTAGCGCATTTAGTATACATATCCAAACGCTCATTCTGGTCAGCGTTATGTCGGACAAAAACTTCAAAAAGTTATATTACAGATCCAAGAAACATTTCAAACTAAGTATAGAATCAATAATTATGATGTTTTTAACATATCGCTTCAATAAAGTTCCAACCGGAGTATTCCTTTGTCTTCATGATCAACGGAATGCAAGTGGATACCATGAGGAATGCGCGTGGTCAGAAAATGGCTGACAGCCAGACACCTGTTCATTCTGTTCTTATTCAGTCCCACAACAAAGTAGAAGTCTCATTCAAATTTCTATAGGTGGTTAACATCTATTGGAACCCCTAGACAGTGCAACATATCTCAAGGGGATTTCATTGGGAACTGTGGTGAATACATACAAAGCTCAGATTTCTCCTCAGGATTTCGTCTGCCATATGAATTCTGTTATACACAGACATCATTCAAACAGTTTTAGAAACTTAAGTGTTTTCTATCCAATACTACTAATAATATGCATATATTAGCAACTGAGACTGAGGAGCAGGCTGTTTTACTTTGGGCAACTTATTCATCCAAGCTACTCAATACTGCCCCCCAGCCATAAGAGGTTTTTATATATAATGTGTTTAACAGGGACACCGCTGGTCAGGAGCGGTTCCACACCATCACCACGTCCTACTACCGAGGCGCCATGGGCATCATGCTGGTCTATGACATCACCAACGCCAAGAGCTTCGAGAACATCAGCAAGTGGCTCCGCAACATCGACGAGGTACACATACTTACACACACGGACATTATACACACCAATGTTTGAGACCACCTAAAGAGAGACTGGAGAAAATGGCGACAGAGTCAAGACCCAGACCGGGAGGGGGAAATACCAGTCCAATTCAAGACCATTATTGTAATTTTGTCAAATCACCACCATAATAAGAGTTAAAAATGTCCAGTATTTTTTTGTTCATATTTCAGAACAACATATGGATTCTATATAGACATTGATTCATGAAAACATACACACTGAGGGAAAATAGAGCCACTCTACAAATTATTTTTAACCCAAACACAGTGGGGAACAATGGGCCTTCTAAGCCTTCAGAGAAGGGCTAAAGAATTATTCAATAATAATTATAGAAATTACATTATTTATTTAGTAAATATTTTCTTGACTCTATTAACTCTAACTCTATTTTCTTAACTGCATTGTTGGTTAACCAACAATGCAGTTAAGAAAATAGAGTTGAGAAAATATTTACTAAATAAATAATGTAATTTCTAGAATTATTATTGAATAATTCTTTAGCCCTTCTCTGAAGGCTTAGAAGGCCCATTGTTCCCCACTGTGTTTGGGTTAAAAATAATTTGTAGAGTAAGTAAGCATTTCACGGTAAGGGTTCGAGTTAGTCTGTAATATGATGTTTTTCAGCATGCCAATGAGGACGTGGAGAGAATGCTGCTAGGCAACAAGTGTGACATGGAGGACAAGAGGGTGGTACCAAAAGCCAAGGGCGAGCAGGTGAGACACAACCCATACAGCAGGGTTTCCGTTATGAAAATGGACGTATAGACCGGCAGCATCTACATTTGAGAAACGTATGCGACCCATATGCATTGGGTCCTTAACCTGATTAGGGCGTCCACCCACGGTGCTCAGAATTAAAGAAATCCCATTTAGGTTATGGTAATTAATTTTAACAGAACATGCAAGTCGAGGATGGTTGTCCCTACTGGGCACTTTGAAGATATTAGAATAACTGTCCACATTTCAAATCAAATTTATTTATATAGCCCTTTGTACATTAGCTGATATCTCAAAGTGCTGTACAGAAACTGGGGGGGGGGGGCGGCGGCGGCGCCAACCCAGACAGGAAAATCACATCAGTGACGCACCACTCCTAGGCCCCTGTAATAGGGTTCGTGGCAGAGAATCCCAGTGGAATGAGGGAAACCGGCCAGGCAGAGACCGCAAGGGCGGTTCGGAGCTCTATAGGAGAAAGCCCTGCCTCCAGCTGTTTGCTTAGAAATTCTAGGGACAATTAGGAGGCCTGCGTCTTGTGTCTTGTGACCGTAGCGTACGTGTAGGTATGTACGGCAGGACCAAATCAGAGAGATGAGTAGGAGCAAGCCCATGTAATGCTTTAGGTTAGCAGTAAAACCTTGAAATCAGCCCTTGCCTTGACAGGAAGCCAGTGTAAGGAGGCTAGCACTGGAGTAATATGATCAAATTTTTTGGTTCTAGTCAGGATTCTAGCCAGGATTCTAGCAGCCGTATTTAGCACTAACTGAAGTTTATTTAGTGCTTTATCCGGGTAGCCAGAAAGTAGAGCATTGCAGTAGTCTAACCTAGAAGTGACAAAAGCATGGATTAATTTTTCTGCATCATTTTTGGACAAAGTTTCTGATTTTTGCAATGTTACGTAGATGGAAAAAAGCTGTCCTTGAAACAGTCTTGATATATTCTTCAAAAGAGAGATCAGTTTCCAGAGTAATGCCGAGGTCCTTCAGTTTTATTTGAGACGACTGTACAACCATTCAGATTAATTGGCAGATTCAACAGAAGATCTCTTGTTTCTTGGGACCTAGAACAAGCATCTCTGTTTTGTCCGAGTTTAAAAGTAGAAAGTTTGCAGCCATCCACTTCCTTATGTCTGAAACACATGCTTCTAGCGAGGCCAATTTTGGGGCTTTGAAATGTACAGCTTGTGTGTCATCCGCATAGCAGTGAAAGTTAACATTATGTTTTCGAATGACATCCCCAAGAGGTAAAATATATAGTGAAAACAATAGTGGTCCTAAAACGGAACCTTGAGGAACACTGAAATTTACAGTTGATTTGTCAGAGGACAAACCATTCACAGAGACAAACTGATATCTTTCCGACAGATAAGATCTAAACCAGGCCAGAACTTGTCCGTGTAGACCAATTTGGGTTTCCAATCTCTCCAAAAGAATGTGGTGATCGATGGTATCAAAAGCAGCACTAAGGTCTAGGAGCACGAGGACAGATGCAGAGCCTCGGTCTGATGCCATTAAAAGGTAATTTACCACCTTCACAAGTGCAGTCTCAGTGCTATGATGGGGTCTAAAACCAGACTGAAGCATTTCGTATACATTGTTTGTCTTCAGGAAGGCAGTGAGTTGCTGCACAACAGCATTTTCAAAAAATGTTGAGAGGAATGGGAGATTTGATATAGGCCGATTCGTTTTAAAAAAAAAAATTATTCTGGGTCAAGTTTCGGCTTTTTCAAGAGTGGCTTTATTGCTGCCGCTTTTAGTGAGTTTGGTACACATCCGGTGGATAGAGAGCCGTTTATTATGTTCAACATAGGAGGGCCAAGCACAGGAAGCAGCTCTTTCAGTAGTTTAGTTGAAATAGGGTCCAGTGAAGTTTGAAGGTTTAGAGGCCATGATTATTTTCATCATTGTGTCAAGAGATATAGTACTAAAACACTTGAGCGTCTCTCTTGATCCTAGGTCCTGACAGAGTTGTGCAGACTCAGGACAACTGAGCTTTGAAGGAATACGCAGATTTAAAGAAGAGTCCGTAATTTGCTTTCTAATAATTGTGATCTTTTCCTCAAAGAAGTTCATGAATGTTTCACTGCTGAAGTGAAAGCCATCCTCTCTTGGAGAATGCTGCTTTTTAGTTAGCATTGCGACAGTATCAAAAAGGAATTTCGGATTGTTCTTATTTTCCTCAAGTAAAGTTGGAAACATAGGATGATCGAGCAGCAGTAAGGGCTCTTCGATACTGCACGGTACTGTCTTTCCAAGCTAGTCGGAAGACTTCCAGTTTGGTGTGGCGCCATTTCCGTTCCAATTTTCTGGAAGCTTGCTTCAGAGCTCGTTTATTTTCTGTGTACCAGGGAGCTAGTTTCTTATGAGAAATGTTTTTAGTTTTTAGGGGTGCAACTGCATCTAGGGTATTGTTCAAGGTTAAATTGAGTTCCTCAGTTAGGTGGTTAACTGATTTTTGTCCTTGGGTAGACAGAGGGAATCTGGAAGGACATCAAGGAATCTTTGTGTTGCCTGTGAATTTATAGCACGACTTTTGATGTTCCTTGGTTGGGGTCTGAGCAGATTATTTGTTGCAATTGCAAACGTAATAATGTACCTTCAGTCAACAATACGAGTAATGAACAGCAAAATCACTAGCCTATGTATAGGCAGTGAGTTTCAAGTTAGGGGAAACACATTTTCACAATAATGCACATTTATAATAAAGCATTCCAGGCATCATCACATTTGCAGACTAGACTACTATTCATAGTCATCTTGTTTATGTTGTCCACATAATAGACCAATGAGAAGGGGAGACACCATGATGTAGTCCACATAATAGACCAATGACAAGGGGAGACGCCATGCTGTTGTCCGTATAATAGACCAATGAGAAGGGGAGACACTTGTCCACATAATAGACCAATGAGAAGAGGAGACACTAATATGTGGTCCATATAATAGACCAATGAGAAGGGGAGACACAATGTTGTCCATATAATAGACCAATGACAAGGGGAGACACCATGTTGTCCATATAATAGACCAATGACAAGGGGAGACACCATGTTGTCCATATAATAGACCAATGAGAAGGGGAGACACTATGTTGTCCATATAATAGACCAATGAGAAGGGGAGACACCATGATGTTGTCCATGTAATAGACCAATGACAAGGGGAGACACTAATCTAATATGACGTTCATCTATACGTCACTGACTCAACAGTGATGGCGTGAATATGACTGGTTTCAGGAAACTAGACGTATGTCGTGCGTCACTACTTCTCAGGAGAGACATTTGAACGTTAACTTTAAAAATAAAAATAAAATGTTTTTTGCTAGAAATTCCTTCTGGAACATGTGATAAAACAGAGATGGCCGCCTCGCTTCGCGTTCGCGTTCCTAGGAAACTATGCAGTTTTTTGTTTTTTTACGTGTTATTTCTTACATTGGTGCCCCAGGTCATCTTAGGTTTCATTACATACAGTAGAGAAGAACTACTGAATATAAGAGCAGCGTCAACTCACCATCAGTACGACCAAGAATATGACTTTCGCGAAGCGGATCCTGTGTTCTGCCTTTCACCCAGGACAACGGAATGGATCCCAGCCGGCGACCCAAAAAAACAACTTCGTAAAAGGGGGAAACGAAGCGGTCTTCTGGTCAGACTCCGGAGACGGGCACATCGTGCACCACTCCCTAGCATACTTCTCGCCAATGTCCAGTCTCTTGACAACAAGGTTGATGAAATCCGAGCAAGGGTAGCATTCCAGAGGGACATCAGAGACTGTAACTTTCTTTGCTTCACGGAAACATGGCTCACTGGAGAGACTCTATCGGAGTCTGTGCAGCCAGCTGGTTTCGCCACGCATCGCGCAGACAGAAACAAACATCTTTCTGGTAAGAAGAGGGGCGGGGGCGTATGCTTCATGGTTAACGAGACGTGGTGTGGTCACAACATACAGGAACTCAAGTCCTTCTGTTCACCTGATTTTAGAATTCCTCACAATCAAATGTCGACCGCATTATCTACCAAGAGAATTCTCTTCGATTATAATCACAGCCGTAAATATCCCCCCCCCCAAGCAGACACATCGATGGCTCTGAACGAACTTTATTTGACTCTTTGCAAACTGGAATCCATATATCCTGAGGCTGCATTCACTGTAGCTGGGGATTTTAACAAGGCTAATCTGAACAAGACTCCCTAAATTGTATCAGCATATCGATTGCGCAACCAGGGCTGGAAAAACCTTGGATCTTTGCTATTCTAACTTCCACGACGCATATAAGGCCCTGTCCCACTCTCCTTTCGGAAAAGCTGACCACGACTACATTTTGTTGATTCCTGCCTACAGACAGAAACTAAAACAAGAAGCTCCCGTGCTGAGGTCTGTTCAACGCTGGTCCGACCAATCTGATTCCAGACTCCAAGACTGCTTCCATCACGTGGACTGGGATATGTTTTGCATTGCATCAAACAACAACATTGACGAATACGCTGATTCGGTGAGCGAGTTCATTAGAACGTGCGTTGAAGATGTCGTTCCCATAGCAACGATTAAAACATTCCCAAACCAGAAACCGTGGATTGATGGCAGCATTCACGTGAAACTGAAAGCGCGAACCACTGCTTTTAATCAGGGCAAGGTGACCGGAAACATGACCGAATACAAACAGTGTAGCTATTCCCTCCACAAGGCAATCAAACAAGCTAAGCGTCAGTATAGAGACAAAGTAGAATCTCAATTCAACGGCTCAGACACGAGGTATGTGGCAGGGTCTTACAGTCAATCACGGATTACAAAAAGAAAACCAGCCCCGTCACGGACCAGGATGTCTTGCTACCAGGTAGACTAAATAACTTTTTTGCCCGCTTTGAGGACAATACAGTGCCACTGACACGGCCCGCAACGAAAAAACATGCGGACTCTCCTTCACTGCAGCCGACGTGAGGAAAACATTTAAACGTGTTAACCCTCGCAAGGCTGCAGGCCCAGACGGAATCCCCAGCCGTGCCCTCAGAGCATGCGCAGACCAGCTGGCTGGTGTGTTTACGGACATATTCAATCAATCCCTATCCCAGTCTGTTGTTCCCACATGCTTCAAGAGGGCCACCATTGTTCCTGTTCCCAAGAAAGCTAAGGTAACTGAGCTAAACGACTACCGCCCCGTAGCACTCACTTCCGTCATCATGAAGTGCTTTGAGAGACTAGTCAAGGACCATATCACCTCCACCCTACCTGACACCCTAGACCCACTCCAATTTGCTTACCGCCCAAATAGGTCCACAGACGATGCAATCTCAACCACACTGCCCTAACCCATCTGGACAAGAGGAATACCTATGTGAGAATGCTGTTCATCGACTACAGCTCGGCATTTAACACCATAGTGCCCTCCAAGCTCGTCATCAAGCCCTGGGTCTCGACCCCGCCCTGTGCAACTGGGTACTGGACTTCCCGACGGGCCGCCCCCAGGTGGTGAGGGTAGGCAACAACATCTCCACCCCGCTGATCCTCAACACTGGGGCCCCACAAGGGTGCGTTCTGAGCCCTCTCCTGTATTCCCTGTTCACCCACGACTGCGTGGCCACGCACGCCTCCAACTCAGTCATCAAGTTTGCGGACGACAACAGTGGTAGGCTTGATTACCAACAACGACGAGACGACCTACAGGGAGGAGGTGAGGGCCCTCGGAGTGTGGTGTCAGGAAAATAACCTCACACTCAACGTCAACAAAACTAAGGAGATGATTGTGGACTTCAGGAAACAGCAGAGGGAACACCCCCCTATCCACATCGATGGAACAGTAGTGGAGAGGGTAGTAAGTTTTAAGTTCCTCGGCGTACACATCACAGACAAACTGAATTGGTCCACCCACACAGACAGCATCGTGAAGAAGGCGCTGCAGCGCCTCTTCAACCTCAGGAGGCTGAAGAAATTTGGCTTGTCACCAAAAGCACTCACAAACTTCTACAGATGCACAATCGAGAGCATCCTGTCGGGCTGTATCACCGCCTGGTACGGCAACTGCTCCGCCCACAACCGTAAGGCTCTCCAGAGGGTAGTGAGGTCTGCACAACGCATCACCGGGGGCAAACTACCTTCCCTCCAGGACACCTACACCACCCGATGTCACAGGAAGGCCATAAAGATCATCAAGGACAACAACCACCCGAGCCACTGCCTGTTCACCCCGCTATCATCCAGAAGGCGAGGTCAGTACAGGTGCATCAAAGCTGGGGCCGAGAGACTGAAAAACAGCTTCTATCTCAAGGCCATCAGACTGTTAAACAGCCACCACTTACATTGAGTAGCTGCTGCAAACACACTGACTCAACTCCAGCCACTTTAATAATGGGAAATGATGTAAAATATATCACTAGCCACTTTAAACAATGCTACCTAATATAATGTTTACATACCCTACATTATTCATCTCATATGTATACGTATATACTGTACTCTATATCATCTACTGCATCTTTATGTAATACATGTATCACTAGCCACTTTAACTATGCCACTTTGTTTACGTACTCATCTTATATGTATATACTGTACTCAATACCATCTACTGTATCTTGCCTATGTCGCTCTGTACCATCACTCATTCATATATCTTTATGTACATATTCTTTATCCCCTTACACTTGTCTATAAGGTAGTAGTTTTGGAATTGTTAGCTAGATTACGTGTTGGTTATTACTGCATTG
>NC_048572.1:2352242-2387242 GCF_013265735.2 Oncorhynchus mykiss
GCACTAGCCAATCTTGGGGGTTGGGATCATAACATGGTTCAGCTCATCTCTGCAGCGAGAGAAGGCTAAAAAGGTGGAGGTTAAAAGCTGGACTCCTGAACTCCTCCAGGTCTGTTTTGAGTCCACTGACTGGATGACGGACAGCACCAATGACCTGGAAGAGGCAGCGGATACAGTCTCTGAGTACATCCATTTCTCTGAGGATCTCGTTATTCCCAAAAAGAAAATTAACATCTTTCTCAATAATAAACCGTGGGTAACTCTGGAATTAAAAGAGCTCCTATACCAGAAAAAACGTGACTCAAAAAGCAAGGAGTGCAGGGCAAATTAAAAAACCTTTCACCTCTGGTAACAGCTTGTTTACGTGCTGCTGTGTGGTTTGTTGCTACCTGCCAACTTTGTTTTTTACTTTTTAATTACCATTTTATATTTTTTATTATTCCCTCGCTCTACTTTTTTCATTCAACTTTTCCACCCCAGACGCTTTATCTGGCCGTGGTTCGCCAGGACCTCCACCAGCCGAAGCCGGAACATTAACATGATGCCTTCAAATTGCAGTCGCTGTACTCATAATATACAGGAGAATGATCGCATTACGGCGAGGATAGCCGTGCTGCAAGCCCAGCTTCAGACGCAATCGTAGGGCAAGGGTAATTTAACTCTAGGAAGGATGAAACAGCGTCTGTGCCACCAGTAAGTACAGATAGTAGTGTAAATCCCCTCACAGTCCCCGCAGCCGGACAACTTTCTCAAGGCTTCTGGAAGGAAATGCTGAAGGAATGCTCAACCGGTGTCGCTCATACAGCCGGCAGAAACTTTCAACCGGTTTTCCCCATTAGGCAACGAGTCGCAGTCAGAGGCCGAGCCTTCTCTTGTCTCTACTCCTCCCGTTACGGGGTCTTATGCATTAAACGACTTCATTACCCGCAGTATTAGACTTAAAACGAATCATCCAGTGATCATACACTGTTTAGCAGGGGGCAGGGCTATGGACGTTAAGGCTAATCTGAAGATAGTGCTGGCTCGAGCTAAAATTGGTGAGTGTAAAGAGTATAGGGATATTGTTATCCACTTTGGCACCAACGATGTTAGGATGAAACCGTCAGAGGTCACCAAGCGCAACATAGCTTCAGCGTGTAAATCAGCTAGAAAGATGTGTCGGCATCGAGTAATTGTCTCTGGTCCCCTCCCAGTTAGGGGGAGTGATGAGCTCTACAGCAGAGTCTCACAACTCAATCGCTGGTTGAAAACTGTTTTCTGCCCCTCCCGAAAGATAACATTTGTCGATAATTGGCCCTCTTTCTGGGACTCGCCAGAAAGACTGGCCTGTTGAGGAGTGACGGACTCCATCCTAGCTGGAGGAATGCTCTCATCTTATCTATGAACAAGACAGAGCTCTTACTCCACAATGAGATAGGGTGCAGGCCAGGCAGCAGGATGTTAGCCAGCCACTTTAATATTCACATTGAAAAGTCCACAGACCCACTCCAAAAGGCTTTCAGAGTTGTCGTTGACTCAGTGGGTTTTGTCCAACATGTCTCTGGACCTACTCACTGCCACAGTTTTTCCAACTTAATTGAGGAGAATAAGAACAATCCAAAATGTATTTTTGATACTGTCGCAAAGCTAACTAAGAAGCAGCATTCCCCAAGAGAGGATGGCTTTCACTTCAGCAGTAATAAATTCATGAACTTCTTTGAGGAAAAGATCATGATCATTAGAAAGCAAATTAAAAGACTCCTCTTTACATTTGCGTATTCCTTCAAAGCAGTTGTCCTGAATCTGCACAACACTGTCAGGACCTAGGATCAAGAGAGACACTGAAGTTTTTTAATACTGTATCTCTTGACACATAGATGAAAATAATCATGGCCTCTAAACCTTCAAGCTACATACTGGACCCTATTCCAAATAAACTACTGAAAGAGCAGCTTCCTGTGCTTGGCCCTCCTATGTTGAACATAATAAACGTCTCTCTAGCCACCGGATGTGTACCAAACTCACTAAAACTCACTTTTCTTTCACAACAAGAACATTTCTAAGTGAGCCCAAACTTTTGAACGGTAGTGTACCTACACGTGCGCTACGGTCAGAAGGTGCAGGCCTCCTTACTGTCCCTAGAATTTCTAAGCAAACAGCTGGAGGCAGGGCTTTCTCCTACAGAGCTCCTTTTTTTATGGAACGGTCTGGCTATCCATGTGAGAGACGTAGACTCGGTCTCGACCTTTAAGTCTTTAAAGAAGACTCATCTCTTCAGTTGGTCCTATAATTGAGTGTAGTCTGGCCCAGGAGTGTGAAGGTGAACGGAAAGGCTCTGGAGCAACGAACCGCCCTTGCTGTCTGCCTGGACGGTTCCCCTCTTTCCACTGGGATTCTCTGCTTCTAACTCTACTACGGGGGCTGAGTCACTGGCTTACTGGCGCTATTGCATCCCGTCCCTAGGAGGGGTGCGTCACTTGAGTGGGTTGTTGCCCTGTATTCCGCCCTGCAGGGTGGTATGCTGCCCTGACATCTGTATTCCGTCCTGCAGGGTGGTATGCTGCCCTGACATCTGTATTCTGTCCTGCAGGGTGGTATGGTGCCCTGTAGCCCTGACATCTGTATTCCGTCCTGCAGGGTGGTATGCTGCCCTGACATCTGTATTCCGTCCTGCAGGGTGGTATGCTGCCCTGACATCTGTATTCCTCCCTGCAGGGTGGTATGCTGCCCTGTAGCCCTGACGTCTGTATTCCTCCCTGCAGGGTGGTATGCTGCCCTGTAACCCTGACATCTGTATTCCTCCCTGCAGGGTGGTATGCTGCCCTGTAGCCCTGACGTCTGTATTCCTCCCTGCAGGGTGGTATGCTGCCCTGTAGCCCTGACATCTGTATTCCGTCCTTCAGGGTGGTATGTTGCCCTGTAACCCTGACATCTGTATTCCGTCCTGCAAGGTGGTATGCTGCCCTGTAGCCTTGACATCTGTATTCCGTCCTGCAGGGTGGTATGCTGCCCTGACATCTGTATTCCGTCCTGCAGGGTGGTATGCTGCCCTGACATCTGTATTCCGTCCTGCAGGGTGGTATGCTGCCCTGTAGCCCTGACATCTGTATTCCGCCCTGCAGGGTGGAATGCTGCCCTGACATCTGTATTCCGTCCTGCAGGGTGGTATGCTGCCCTGACATCTGTATTCCGTCCTGCAGGGTGGTATGCTGCCCTGACATCTGTATTCCGTCCTGCAGGGTGGTATGCTGCCCTGACATCTGTATTCCGTCCTGCAGGGTGGTATGCTGCCCTGACATCTGTATTCCGCCCTGCAGGGTGGTATGCTGCCCTGACATCTGTATTCCGTCCTGCAGGGTGGTATGCTGCCCTGTAGCCCTGACATCTGTATTCCGTCCTGCAGGGTGGTATGCTGCCCTGACATCTGTATTCCGCCCTGCAGGGTGGTATGCTGCCCTGACATCTGTATTTCGCCCTGCAGGGTGGTATGCTGCCCTGACATCTGTATTCATTCCTGCAGGGTGGTATGCTGCCCTGTAGCCCTGACATCTGTATTCCGTCCCGCAGGGTGGCATGCTGCCCTGACATCTGTATTCCGTCCTGCAGGGTGGTATGCTGCCTTCTAGCCCTAACATCTGTATTCCGTCCTGCAGGGTGGCATGCTGCCCTGACATCTGTATTCCGTCCTGCAGGGTGGTATGCTGCCCTGTAGCCCTGACATCTGTATTCCGTCCTGCAGGGTGGTATGCTGCCCTGACATCTGTATTCCGTCCTGCAGGGTGGTATGCTGCCCTGACATCTGTATTTCGTCCTTCAGGGTGGTATGCTGCCCTGTAGCCCTGACATCTGTATTCCGTCCTGCAGGGTGGTATGCTGCCCTGTCATCTGTATTTCACCCTGCAGGGTGGTATGCTGCCCTGACATCTGTATTTCGCCCTGCAGGGTGGTATGCTGCTCTGACATCTGTATTCCGCCCTGCAGGGTGGTATGCTGCCCTGACATCTGTATTCCGCCCAGCAGGGTGGTATGCTGCCCTGACATCTGTATTCCGCCCTGCAGGGTGGTATGCTGCCCTGTAGCCCTGACATCTGTATTCCGTCCTGCAGGGTGGTATGCTGCCCTGACATCTGTATTCCGTCCTTCAGGGTGGTATGCTGCCCTGTAGCCCTGACATCTGTATTCCGTCCTGCAGGGTGGTATGCTGCCCTGACATCTGTATTCCGTCCTGCAGGGTGGTATGCTGCCCTGACATCTGTATTCCGTCCTTCAGGGTGGTATGCTGCCCTGTAGCCCTGACATCTGTATTCCGTCCTGCAGGGTGGTATGCTGCCCTGTCATCTGTATTTCGCCCTGCAGGGTGGTATGCTGCCCTGACATCTGTATTTCGCCCTGCAGGGTGGTATGCTGCCCTGACATCTGAATTCCGCACAGCAGGGTGGTATGCTGCCCTGACATCTGTATTCCGCCCTGCAGGGTGGTATGCTGCCCTGTAGCCCTGACATCTGTATTCCGTCCTGCAGGGTGGTATGCTGCCCTGACATCTGTATTCCGTCCTTCAGGGTGGTATGCTGCCCTGTAGCCCTGACATCTGTATTCCGTCCTGCAGGGTGGTATGCTGCCCTGACATCTGTATTTCGCCCTGCAGGGTGGTATGCTGCCCTGACATCTGTATTCCGCCCTGCAGGGTGGTATGCTGCCCTGACATCTGAATTCCGCACAGCAGGGTGGTATGCTGCCCTGACATCTGTATTCCGCCCTGCAGGGTGGTATGCTGCCCTGTAGCCCTGACATCTGTATTCCGTCCTGCAGGGTGGTATGCTGCCCTGATATCTGTATTCCGTCCTTCAGGGTGGTATGCTGCCCTGTAGCCCTGACATCTGTATTCCGTCCTGCAGGGTGGTATGCTGCCCTGACATCTGTATTTCGCCCTGCAGGGTGGTATGCTGCCCTGACATCTGTATTTCGCCCTGCAGGGTGGTATGCTGCCCTGACATCTGTATTCCGCCCTGCAGGGTGGTATGCTGCCCTGACATCTGTATTCCGTCCTGCAGGGTGGTATGCTGCCCTGACATCTGTATTCCGCCCTGCAGGGTGGTATGCTGCCCTGTAGCCCTGACATCTGTATTCCGTCCTGCAGGGTGGTATGCTGCCCTGACATCTGTATTCCGTCCTTCAGGGTGGTATGCTGCCCTGTAGCCCTGACATCTGTATTCTGTCCTGCAGGGTGGTATGCTGCCCTGACATCTGTATTCCGCCCTGCAGGGTGGTATGCTGCCCTGACATCTGTATTCCGCCCTGCAGGGTGGTATGCTGCCCTGACATCTGTATTCCGTCCTGCAGGGTGGTATGCTGCCCTGACATCTGTATTCCGTCCTGCAGGGTGGTATGCTGCCCTGACATCTGTATTCCGCCCTGCAGGGTGGTATGCTGCCCTGTAGCCCTGACATCTGTATTCCGTCCTGCAGGGTGGTATGCTGCCCTGACATCTGTATTCCGTCCCTCAGGGTGGTATGCTGCCCTGACATCTTTATTCCGCCCTGCAGGGTGGTATGCTGCCCTGACATCTGTATTCCGCCCTGCAGGGTGGTATGCTGCCCTGACATCTGTATTCCGTCCTGCAGGGTGGTATGCTGCCCTGACATCTGTATTCCGCCCTGCAGGGTGGTATAGTGCCCTGTAGCCCTGACATCTGTATTCCGCCCTGCAGGGTGGTATGCTGCCCTGACATCTGTATTCCGCCCTGCAGGGTGGTATGCTGCCCTGACATCTGTATTCCGCCCTGCAGGGTGGTATGCTGCCCTGACATCTGTATTCCGCCCTGCAGGGTGGTATGCTGCCCTGACATCTGTATTCCGCCCTGCAGGGTGGTATGCTGCCCTGTAGCCCTGACATCTGTATTCCGCCCTGCAGGGTGGTATGCTGCCCTGTAGCCCTGACATCTGTATTCCGCCCTGCAGGGTGGTATGCTGCCCTGACATCTGTATTCCGTCCTTCAGGGTGGTATGCTGCCCTGTAGCCCTGACATCTGTATTCCGTCCTGCAGGGTGGTATGCTGCCCTGACATCTGTATTCCGTCCTGCAGGGTGGTATGCTGCCCTGTAGCCCTGACATCTGTATTCCGTCCTGCAGGGTGGTATGCTGCCCTGTCATCTGTATTTCGCCCTGCAGGGTGGTATGCTGCACTGACATCTGTATTTCGCCCTGCAGGGTGGTATGCTGCTCTGACATCTGTATTTCGCCCTGCAGGGTGGTATGCTGCCCTGACATCTGTATTCCGCCCTGCAGGGTGGTATGCTGCCCTGACATCTGTATTCCGCCCAGCAGGGTGGTATGCTGCCCTGACATCTGTATTCCGCCCTGCAGGGTGGTATGCTGCCCTGTAGCCCTGACATCTGTATTCCGTCCTGCAGGGTGGTATGCTGCCCTGACATCTGTATTCCGTCCTTCAGGGTGGTATGCTGCCCTGTAGCCCTGACATCTGTATTCTGTCCTGCAGGTTGGTATGCTGCCCTGACATCTGTATTCCGCCCTGCAGGGTGGTATGCTGCCCTGACATCTGTATTCCGCCCTGCAGGGTGGTATGCTGCCCTGACATCTGTATTCCGTCCTGCAGGGTGGTATGCTGCCCTGACATCTGTATTCCGTCCTGCAGGGTGGTATGCTGCTCTGACATCTGTATTCCGCCCTGCAGGGTGGTATGCTGCCCTGTAGCCCTGACATCTGTATTCCGTCCTGCAGGGTGGTATGCTGCCCTGACATCTGTATTCCGTCCTTCAGGGTGGTATGCTGCCCTGACATCTGTATTCCGCCCTGCAGGGTGGTATGCTGCCCTGACATCTGTATTCCGCCCTGCAGGGTGGTATGCTGCCCTGACATCTGTGTTCCGCCCAGCAGGGTGGTATGCTGCCCTGACATCTGTATTCCGCCCTGCAGGGTGGTATGCTGCCCTGTAGCCCTGACATCTGTATTCCGTCCTGCAGGGTGGTATGCTGCCCTGACATCTGTATTCCGTCCTTCAGGGTGGTATGCTGCCCTGTAGCCCTGACATCTGTATTCCGTCCTGCAGGGTGGTATGCTGCCCTGACATCTGTATTCCGTCCTGCAGGGTGGTATGCTGCCCTGACATCTGTATTCCGTCCTTCAGGGTGGTATGCTGCCCTGTAGCCCTGACATCTGTATTCCGTCCTGCAGGGTGGTATGCTGCCCTGTCATTTGTATTTCGCCCTGCAGGGTGGTATGCTGCCCTGACATCTGTATTTCGCCCTGCAGGGTGGTATGCTGCCCTGACATCTGTATTCCGCCCTGCAGGGTGGTATGCTGCCCTGACATCTGTATTCCGTCCTGCAGGGTGGTATGCTGCCCTGACATCTGTATTCCGCCCTGCAGGGTGGTATGCTGCCCTGACATCTGTATTCCGTCCTGCAGGGTGGTATGCTGCCCTGACATCTGTATTCCGCCCTGCAGGGTGGTATGCTGCCCTGACATCTGTATTCCGCCCTGCAGAGTGGTATGCTGCCCTGACATCTGTATTCCGCCCTGCAGGGTGGTATGCAGCCCTGTAGCCCTGACATCTGTATTCCGCCCTGCAGGGTGGTATGCTGCCCTGTAGCCCTGACATCTGTATTCCGCCCTGCAGGGTGGTATGCTGCCCTGACATCTGTATTCCGTCCTTCAGGGTGGTATGCTGCCCTGTAGCCCTGACATCTGTATTCCGTCCTAGAGGGTGGTATGCTGCCCTGACATCTGTATTTCGCCCTGCAGGTTGGTATGCTGCCCTGACATCTGTATTTCGCCCTGCAGGGTGGTATGCTGCCCTGTAGCCCTGACATCTGTATTCCATCCTGCAGGGTGGTATGCTGCCCTGTAGCCCTGACATCTGTATTCCGTCCTGCAGGGTGGTATGCTGCCCTGACATCTGTATTTCGCCCTGCAGGTTGGTATGCTGCCCTGACATCTGTATTTCGCCCTGCAGGGTGGTATGCTGCCCTGTAGCCCTGACATCTGTATTCCGTCCTGCAGGGTGGTATGCTGCCCTGTCATTTGTATTCCGCCCTGCAGGTTGATATGCTGCCCTGACATTTGTATTCCTCCCTGCGGGGTGGTATGCTGCCCTGACATCCGGCCTGCAGGGTGGTATGCTGCCCTGTAGCCCTTACATCTGTTATCCGTCCTGCAGGGTGGCATACTGCCCTGTAACCCCGACATCTGTATTCCGGCCTGCAGGGTGGTATGCTGCCCTGACATCTGTATTCCGGCCTGCACGGTGGTATGCTGCCCTGTAGCCCTTACATCTGTATTCCTTCCTGCAGGGTGGTATGCTGCCCTGACATCTGTATTCTGTCCTTCAGGGTGGGATGCTGCCCTGTAGCCCTGACATCTGTATTCTGCCCTGCACGGTGGTATGCTGCCCTGTAGCCCTGACATCTATATTCCGCCCTGCAGGGTGGTATGCTACCTTGACATCTGTATTTCGCCCTGCAGGGTGGTATGCTGCCCTGACATCTGTATTTCGCCCTGCAGGGTGGTATGCTGCCCTGACATCTGTATTCCGCCCTGCAGGGTGGTATGCTGCCCTGACATCTGTATTCCGCCCTGCAGGGTGGTATGCTGCCCTGACATCTGTATTCCGTCCTGCAGGGTGGTATGCTGCCCTGACATCTGTATTCCGCCCTGCATGGTGGTATGCTGCCCTGACATCTGTATTCCGCCCTGCAGGGTGGTATGCTGCCCTGACATCTGTATTTCGCCCTGCAGGGTGGTATGCTGCCCTGACATCTGTATTCCGCCCTGCAGGCTGGTATGCTGCCCTGACATCTGTATTCCGCCCTGCAGGGTGGTATGCTGCCCTGACATCTGTATTCCGCCCTGCAGGGTGGTATGCTGCCCTGACATCTGTATTCCGCCATGCAGGTTGGTATGCTGCTCTATAGCTCTGACATCTGTATTCCGTCCTGCAGGGTGGTATGCTGCCCTGACATCTGTATTCCGTCCTTCAGGGTGGTATGCTGCCCTGTAGCCCTGACATCTGTATTCCGTCCTGCAGGGTGGTATGCTGCCCTGACATCTCTATTCCGTCCTGCAGGGTGGTATGCTGCCCTGACATCTGTATTCTGTCCTTCAGGGTGGGATGCTGCCCTGTAGCCCTGACATCTGTATTCTGCCCTGCACGGTGGTATGCTGCCCTGTAGCCCTGACATCTGTATTCCGTCCTGCAGGGTGGTATACTTCCCTGACATCTGTATTTCGCCCTGCAGGGTGGTATGCTGCCCTGACATCTGTATTTCGCCCTGCTTGGTTGTATGCTGCCCTGTAGCCCTGACATCTGTATTCCGTCCTGCAGGGTGGTATGCTGCCCTGTAGCCCTGACATCTGTATTCCGTCCTGCATGGTGGTATGATGCCCTGTAGCCCTGACATCTGTATTCCGCCCTGCAGGGTGGTATGCTGCCCTGACATCTGTATTCCTCCCTGCAGGGTGGTATGCTGCCCTGACATCTGTATTCCGCCCTGCAGGGTGGTATGCTGCCCTGTAGCCCTGACATCTGTATTCCGCCCTGCAGGGTGGTATGCTGCCCTGACATCTGTATTCCGCCTTGCAGGGTGGTATGCTGCCCTGACATCTGTATTCCGTCCTGCAGGGTAGGTATGCTGCCCTGACATCTGTATTCCGCCCTGCAGGGTGGTATGCTGCCCTGACATCTGTATTCCGCCCTGCAGGGTGGTATGCTGCCCTGACATCTGTATTCTGCCCTGCAGGGTGGTATGCAGCCCTGTAGCCCTGACATCTGTATTCCGTCCTGCAGGGTGGTATGCTGCCCTGTAGCCCTGACATCTGTATTCCGTCCTGCAGGGTGGTATGCTGCCCTGTAGCCCTGACATCTGTATTCCGGCCTGCAGGGTGGTATGCTGCCCTGACATCTGTATTCCTCCCTGCAGGGTGGTATGCTGCCCTGTAGCCCTTACATCTGTTATCCGTCCTGCAGGGTGGCATACTGCCCTGTAACCCCGACATCTGTATTCCGGCCTGCAGGGTGGTATGCTGCCCTGACATCTGTATTTCGCCCTGCTTGGTGGTATGCTGCCCTGTAGCCCTGACATCTGTATTCCGTCCTGCAGGCTGGTATGCTGCCCTGTAGCCATGACATCTGTATTCCGCCCTGCAGGGTGGTATGCTGCCCTGACATCTGTATTCCGTCCTTCAGGGTGGTATGCTGCCCTGTAGCCCTGACATCTGTATTCCGTCCTGCAGGGTGGTATGCTGCCCTGACATCTGTATTTCGCCCTGCCGGGTGGTATGCTGCCCTGACATCTGTATTTCGCCCTGCAGGGTGGTATGCTGCCCTGTAGCCCTGACATCTGTATTCCGTCCTCCAGGGTGGTATGCTGCCCTGTAGCCCTGACATCTGTATTCCGTCCTGCAGGGTGGTATGCTGCCCTGACATCTGTATTCCGTCCTCCAGGGTGGTATGCTGCCCTGTAGCCCTGACATCTGTATTTCGCCCTGCAGGGTGGTATGCTGCCCTGTAGCCCTGACATCTGTATTCCGTCCTCCAGGGTGGTATGCTGCCCTGTAGCCCTGACATCTGTATTCCGTCCTCCAGGGTGGTATGCTGCCCTGTAGCCCTGACATCTGTATTTCGCCCTGCAGGGTGGTATGCTGCCCTGACATCTGTATTCCGTCCTGCAGGGTGGTTTGCTGCCCTGACATCTGTATTCCGCCCTGCAGGAAAGAGTTGAGGTAAGAGTTGAATACCCCTGGCCTATACCATTCCTGCTGAAGCAGTCTGCTGCCAACATCATTATTAGGATATAAAAGGTGCCTATGATTTGAGCAGTGTGGGTGCCGCATGCTCGCCTTCATGGGGTGTCGTACTCATAAAAAGATTTGCAGGTCTGTAAATGTGTAAAGTGATTAAAGCACATGTAGCTAGTTGTGCAAGACATTTTCTAAATAAACAATTAATGGTTTTTAATGTGTGGATGCTTTTCTCCTTCCAGAAAACCACAGCTGATTCGAAGGGGTTGTGGTGGAATTCAAAACGATTCCGTGCTACCAGCCGCGAGGATACTCTTGTGCATCCTCTGTAGAAGTAGGTAATAGAGGAGGGGAGCCTGCTGATGAATTGACACGCTCCTCGACCAGTTTCCAGATCAAGGAGGAGAGAAGACCGAAGAGGAGAGGGGGGTTGTGTGCTACCCAGTTTTTTATCCTTTCCCAGAAGTGAACCTTTACTCACTCCTTCATGCTGTCTTACATCAGCTGGCGGCACTCTTATGCAACGCTTATTCCTCAGTACAGGCTCAATCGTGTCCTAGTAGGAAGACCACTGTTAACACTGAGGTGGTGTGTCCCAGTAGGCAGACCACTGTTAACACTGAGGTGGTGTGTCCTAGTAGGAAGACCACTGTTAACAATGAGGTGGTGTGTCCTAGTACGAAGACCACTGTTAACACTGAGGTGGTGTCCTAGTAGGAAGACCACTGTTAACACTGAGGAGGTGTGTCCTAGTAGGAAGACCACTGTTAACACTGAGGTGGTGTCCTAGTAGGAAGACAACTGTTAACAATGAGGAGGTGTGTCCTAGTAGGAAGACCACTGTTAACACTGAGGTGGTGTGTCCCAGTAGGAAGACCACTGTTAACACTGAGGAGGTGTGTCCCAGTAGGAAGACCACTGTTAACACTGAGGTGGTGTGTCCCAGTAAGAAGACCACTGTTAACACTGAGGTGGTGTGTCCCAGTAGGACGACCACTGTTAACACTGAGGTGGTGTGTCCTAGTAGGAAGACCACTGTTAACACTGAGGTGATGTGTCGTAGTAGGAAGACCACTGTTAACACTGAGGTGGTGTGTCCCCGTAGGAAGACCACTGTTAACACTGAGGTGGTGTGTCCCAGTGCTTTTGGCATTCAACACTGTGTGTGAATGGTGTCTGTGTGAATCGTGTGTGTATACTGTATGTGAATGGTGTGTTTGTGAATGGTATCTGTGTGTGTAAATGGTTTCTGTTTGAGAGAGAGGCCAGCAGAGGGAGCTGTTTGTGTATGGACTATTATTGAGTGAATCGTGTCTGTGGGTGTGGATTATGCCTGTGTGTGAATCTTGTCTGGGTGTGAATCATGTCTGTGTGTGAATCGTGTGTGTATAATGTATGTGAATGGTGTCTCTATATGTGAATGGTGTCTCTATATGTGAATGGTGTCTCTATATGTGAATGGTGTCTGTATATGTGAATGGTGTTTGTGTGTGTGAATGGTGTCTGTATATGTGAATCATGTGTTTGTGAGTGGTTTCTGTTTGAGAGAGTGGCCAGCAGAGGGAGCTGTTTGTGTATGAACTATTATTGAGTCCCATGTCCATCACTTATCTCCTCTATTGTCTCTATCCTCCTCTATTATACCCCTCCCTCCTCCTCCTTTCCCTGCAACCTCTTCTTCCAATGAATGCTACTTTGAGATTGGCTAGAGTGCAATCAATACTTCTCTGTAGTAAAGTTAAAAGAAACTGTGAAGTACAAGTCAGAAACAGGTCTGTAGTAGAAGTCAGGGGAAACAGGACTGTAGTAGAAGTCAGGAGAAACAGGAAGTCAGGAGAAACAGGACTGTAGTAGAAGTCAGGAGAAACAGGAAGTCAGGAGAAACAGGTCTGTAGTAGAAGTCAGGAGAAACAGGAAATCAGGGGTTGGAATTGGTTCAGGAAACAGAATAAAAAAATGGAGAAGAACAACATTTTCCAAAAACAGATTATTTACATTGCAGGATGTTTTTCTTCTAGTCCCACAAAAAAGCGCAACAAAGTGCTTATGCAAACCCCTCTCTGTCACTCAGAAATGTATTCCAGCATCTGAGCCGTCTGTTTACAAGCTGACAATCTGAGCCAGTGAGTGTTTAGGCTACCTGCCCCTCCTCTCCGAAGCCTAGGTTGCTGTACTCACGTTCCCATAGTCTACTGTACTGATGTTACCATAGGTTACTGTACCATAGGTTACTGTTACTGTACTGTTCCCACATGCTTCAAGAGGGCCACCATTGTTCCTGTTCCCAAGAAAGCTAAGGTAACTGAACTAAACGACTACCGCCCCGTAGCACTCACTTCCGTCATCATGAAGTGCTTTGAGAGACTAGTCAAGGACCATATCACCTCCACCCTACCCGACACCCTAGACCCACTCCAATTTGCTTACCGCCCAAATAGGTCCACAGACGATGCAATCTCAACCACACTGCACACTGCCCTAACAAGAGGAATACCTATGTGAGAATGCTGTTCATCGACTACAGCTCGGCATTTAACACCATAGTGCCCTCCAAGCTCGTCATCAAGCTCGAGACCCTGGGTCTCGACCCCGCCCTGTGCAACTGGGTACTGGACTTCCTGACGGGCCGCCCCCAGGTGGTGAGGGTCATCAAGTTTGCGGACGACACAACAGTGGTAGGCTTGATTGCCAACAACGACGAGACGGCCTACAGGGAGGAGGTGATGTCAGGAAAATCAGGAAAATAACCTCACACTCAACGTCAACAAAACTAAGGAGATGATTGTGGACTTCAGGAAACAGCAGAGGGAACACCCCCCTATCCACATCGATGGAACAGTAGTGGAGAGGGTAGTAAGTTTTAAGTTCCTCGGCGTACACATCACAGACAAACTGAATTGGTCCACCCACACAGACAGCATTGTGAAGAAGGCGCAGCAGCACCTCTACAACCTCAGGAGGCTGAAGAAATTTGGCTTGTCACCAAAAGCACTCACAAACTTCTACAAATGCACAAACGAGAGCATCCTGTCGGGCTGTATCACCGCCTGGTACGGCAACTGCTCCGCCCACAACCGTAAGGCTCTCCAGAGGGTAGTGAGGTCTGCACAACGCATCACCGGGTGCAAACTACCTGCCCTCCTGGACACCTACACCACCCGATGTCACAGGAAGGCCATAAAGATCATCAAGGACAACAACCACCCGAGCCACTGCCTGTTCACCCCGCTATCATCCAGAAGGCGAGGTCAGTACAGGTGCATCAAAGCTGGGACCGAGAGACTGAAAAACAGCTTCTATCTCAAGGCCATCAGACTGTTAAACAGCCACCACTAACATTGAGTGGCTGCTGCCAACACACTGACTCAACTCCAGCCACTTTAATAATGGGAATTGATAGGAAATGATGTAAAATATATCACTAGCCACTTTAAACAATGCTACCTAATATAATGTTTACATACCCTACATTATTCATCTCATATGTATACATATATACTGTACTCTATATCATCTACTGCATCTTTATGTACATGTATCACTAGCCACTTTAACTATGCCACTTTGTTTACATACTCATCTCATATGTATATACTGTACTCAATACCATCTACTGTATCTTGCCTATGCTGCTCTGTACCATCACTCATTCATATATCTTTATGTACATATTCTTTATCCCCTTACACTTGTCTATAAGGTAGTAGTTTTGGAATTGTTAGCTAGATTACTTGTTGGTTATTACTGCATTGTCGGAACTAGAAGCACAAGCATTTCGCTACACTCGCATTAACATCTGCTAACCATGTGTATGTAACAATTTTTTATTTTATTTGATTTGATTTGACGTTACCATAGGCTACTGTACTGACGTTACCATAGGTTACTGTACTGACGTTACCATAGGTTACTGTACTGACGTTACCATAGGCTACTGTACTGATGTTACCATAGGTTACTGTACTGACGTTACCATAGGCTACTGTACTGACGTTACCATAGGTTACTGTACTGACGTTACCATAGGCTACTGTACTGACGTTACCATAGGCTACTGTACTGACGTTACCATAGGATACTGTACTGACGTTACCATAGGTTACTGTACTAAGTTTACCATAGGTTACTGTACTGACATTACCATAGGCTACTGTACTGACATTACCATAGGTTACTGTACTGACGTTACCATAGGTTACTGTACTGACGTTACCATAGGTTACTGTAGTGATGTTACCATAGGTTACTGTACTGATGTTACCATAAGTTACTGTACTGACATTACCATAGGTTACTTTACTGACGTTACCATAGGTTACTGTACTGACGTTACCATAGGTTACTGTACTGATGTTACCATAGGTTACTGTACTGACGTTATCATAGGTTACTGTACTGACTTTACCATAGGTTACTGTACTGACGTTACCATAGGTTACTGTACTGACTTTACCATAGGTTACTGTACTGACTTTACCATAGGTTACTGTACTGACATTATCATAAGTTACTGTACTGACTTTACCATAGGTTACTGTACTTACGTTACCATAGGTTACTGTACTGACTTTACCATAGGTTACTGTACTGACGTTAACACAGGCTGCTGTGCTGATGTTACCATAGGTTACTGTTCTGATGTTGCTGTTCTGACATGACCCTAGGCTGCTGTGCTGATGTTACCATTAGCTACTGTACTGACGTTATCATAGGTTACTATACTGACATTACCATAGGCTACTGTACTGACATTACCATAGGTTACTATACTGACATTACCATAGGTTACTGTACTGACGTTACCATAGGATACTCTACTGATGTTATCATAGGTTACTGTACTGACATTACCATAGGTTACTGTACTGACGTTACCATAGGTTACTGTGCTGACTTTACCATAGGTTACTGTACTGACGTTATCATAGGTTACTGTACTGACTTTACCATAGGTTACTGTACTGACTTTACCATAGGCTACTGTACTGACGTTACCATAGATTACTGTACTGACGTTATCACAGGCTGCTGTGCTGATGTTACCATAGGTTACTGTACTGATGTTACCATTAGCTACTGTACTGACGTTATCATAGGTTACTGTACTGACGTTATCACAGGCTGCTGTGCTGATGTTACTATAGGTTACTGTTCTGATGTTGCTGTTCTGACATGACCCTAGGCTGCTGTGCTGACGTTACCATAGGTTACTGTACTGATGTTAACATTAGCTACTGTACTGACATTACCATAGGCTACTGAACTGACATTACCATAGGTTACTATACTGACATTACCATAGGTTACTGTACTGACGTTACCATAGGATACTCTACTGATGTTATCATAGGTTACTGTACTGACTTTACCATAGGTTACTGTACTGACGTTACCATAGGTTACTGTGCTGACTTTACCATAGGTTACTGTACTGACGTTATCATAGGTTACTGTACTGACTTTACCATAGGTTACTGTACTGACTTTACCATAGGCTACTGTACTGACGTTACCATAGGTTACTGTACTGACGTTATCACAGGCTGCTGTGCTGATGTTACCATAGGTTACTGTTCTGATGTTGCTGTTCTGACATGACCCTAGGCTGCTGTGCTGACGTTACCATAGGTTACTGTACTGATGTTACCATTAGCTACTGTACTGACGTTACCATAGGATACTCTACTGATGTTATCATAGGTTACTGTACTGACTTTACCATAGGTTACTGTACTGACGTTACCATAGGTTACTGTGCTGACTTTACCATAGGTTACTGTACTGACGTTATCATAGGTTACTGTACTGACATTACCACAGGTTACTATACTGACATTACCATAGGCTACTGTACTGACATTACCATAGGTTACTATACTGACATTACCATAGGTTACTGTACTGACGTTACCATAGGTTACTGTACTGACTTTACCATAGGTTACTGTACTGACGTTACCATAGGTTACTGTGCTGACTTTACCATAGGTTACTGTACTGACGTTATCATAGGTTACTGTACTGACATTACCACAGGTTACTATACTGACATTACCATAGGCTACTGTACTGACATTACCATAGGTTACTATACTGACATTACCATAGGTTACTGTACTGACATTACCATAGGTTACTGTACTGACGTTACCATAGGTTACTGTACTGAGTTTACCATAGGTTACTGTACTGACGTTACCATAGGTTACTGTGCTGACATTACCATAGGTTACTGTACTGACGTTACCATAGGTTACTGTACTGACTTTACCATAGGTTACTGTACTGACGTTACCATAGGTTACTGTGCTGACTTTACCATAGGTTACTGTACTGACGTTATCATAGGTTACTGTACTGACATTACCACAGGTTACTATACTGACATTACCATAGGCTACTGTACTGACATTACCATAGGTTACTATACTGACTTTACCATAGGTTACTGTACTGACGTTATCATAGGTTACTGTACTGACATTACCACAGGTTACTATACTGACATTACCATAGGCTACTGTACTGACATTACCATAGGTTACTGTACTGACATTACCATAGGCTACTGTACTGACATTACCATAGGTTACTGTACTGACGTTACCATAGGCTGCTGTACTGAATTTACCATAGACTACTGTGCTGATGTTACTATAGACTACTGTACTGATGTTACCATAGGCAACTGTAGAACATTTTCTTTATTTTTAGACTATATAGAACCAGTCTTTATGTTGACCCACCAGATATTTGAGTCTCTATAGAAACCAGTATTTATGTTGCCTCACTAGATACTTCAGACTATAGAGAATCTTGTCTCCATGTTGACCCACCAGATTATTCAGAATCTTTAGAAATCAGTATATATGTTGACCCACCAGATTATTCAGAATCTTTAGAAATCAGTATATATGTTGACCCACCAGATTATTCAGAATCTTTAGAAATCAGTATTTATGTGGACCCACCAGATTATTCAGAATCTTTAGAAACCAGTCTTTATGTGGACCCACCAGAACCGTTAGAATCTATTGAAACCAGAATTTATGTTGACCCACCAGATCCTTCAGACTCTATAGAATCTTGTCTTAATGTTTACCCACCACATCCTTCAGACTCTATGGAATCTTATCTTTATGTTGACCCACCAGATTCTTCCGTATCTATAGAAATTAGTATTTATGTTGACACACCAGATCCTTCAGACTCTTTAGAGTCTGTGAATGGTTTGTCCTCTGACAAATCAACTGTACATTTCGGCACTACAAAGTAGGTTACTGTACTGACGTTACCATAGGCTACTGTACTGACGTTACCATAGGTTACTGTACTGACGTTACCATAGGCTACTGTACTGAGGTTACCATAGGTTACTGTACTGACGTTACCATAGGCTACTGTACTGACGTTACCATAGGATACTGTACTGACGTTACCATAGGATACTGTACTGACGTTACCATAGGTTACTGTACTGAGTTTACCATAGGTTACTGTACTGACATTACCATAGGCTACTGTACTGACATTACCATAGGTTACTGTACTGACGTTACCATAGGTTACTGTACTGACATTACCATAGGTTACTGTACTGACTTTACCATAGGTTACTGTACTTACAATAACATAGGTTACTGTACTGATGTTACCATAGGTTACTGTACTGACATTACCATAGGTTACTGTACTGACGTTACCATAGGTTACTGTACTGACGTTACCATAGGTTACTGTACTGATGTTACCATAGGTTACTGTACTGACGTTATCATAGGTTACTGTACTGACTTTACCATAGGTTACTGTACTGACGTTACCATAGGTTACTGTACTGACTTTACCATAGGTTACTGTACTGACGTTATCATAGGTTACTGTACTGACTTTACCATAGGTTACTGTACTGACGTTATCATAGGTTACTGTACTGACTTTACCATAGGTTACTGTACTTACGTTACCATAGGTTACTGTACTGACTTTACCATAGGTTACTGTACTGACGTTAACACAGGCTGCTGTGCTGATGTTACCATAGGTTACTGTTCTGATGTTGCTGTTCTGACATGACCCTAGGCTGCTGTGCTGATGTTACCATTAGCTACTGTACTGACGTTATCATAGGTTACTGTACTGACATTACCATAGGTTACTATACTGACATTACCATAGGCTACTGTACTGACATTACCATAGGTTACTATACTGACATTACCATAGGTTACTGTACTGACGTTACCATAGGATACTCTACTGACATTACCATAGGTTACTGTACTGACGTTACCATAGGTTACTGTGCTGACTTTACCATAGGTTACTGTACTGACGTTATCATAGGTTACTGTACTGACTTTACCATAGGTTACTGTACTGACTTTACCATAGGCTACTGTACTGACGTTACCATAGATTACTGTACTGACGTTGTCACAGGCTGCTGTGCTGATGTTACCATAGGTTACTGTACTGATGTTACCATTAGCTACTGTACTGACGTTATCATAGGTTACTGTACTGACGTTATCACAGGCTGCTGTGCTGATGTTACTATAGGTTACTGTTCTGATGTTGCTGTTCTGACATGACCCTAGGCTGCTGTGCTGACGTTACCATAGGTTACTGTACTGATGTTACCATTAGCTACTGTACTGACGTTATCATAGGTTACTGTACTGACATTACCACAGGTTACTATACTGACATTACCATAGGCTACTGTACTGACATTACCATAGGTTACTATACTGACATTACCATAGGCTACTGTACTGACATTACCATAGGCTGCTGTACTGAATTTACCATAGGCTACTGTGCTGATGTATGTGGACCCACCAGATTATTCAGAATCTTTCGAAACCAGTCTTTATGTGGACCCACCAGATCCTTCAGACTCTTTTGAAACTTGTCTCCATGTTGACCCATCAGATTATTCAGAATCTTTAGAAATCAGTATATATGTTGACCCACCAGATTATTCAGAATCTTTAGAAATCAGTATATATGTTGACCCACCAGATTATTCAGAATCTTTAGAAATCAGTATTTATGTGGACCCACCAGATTATTCAGAATCTTTCGAAACCAGTCTTTATGTGGACCCACCAGAACCGTTAGAATCTATTGAAACCAGAATTTATGTTGACCCACCAGATCCGTCAGACTATTGAAACCAGTAATTTTGTTGACGCACTTTATTGTTCAGACTTTAGAAACGAGTATTTATGTTGACCCACGAGAACCTTCAGACTCAAAAAATCCAGTGTTTATGTTGACCCACCAGATCTTTGAGTCTCTATAGAAAACAGTTTTTATGTTGACCCACCAGATCTTTGAGTCTCTTTAGAAACCAGTCTTTATGTTGACCCACCAGATCCTTCAGACTATAGAGAATCTTGTCTCCATGTTGACCCACCAGATCCATCAGACTCTATTGAAACCAGTATTTATGTTGACCCACCAGAACCTTCAGACTCTATAGAAAACGGTATTTATGTTGACCCAACAGATCCTTCAGACTCTATAGAAATTAGTCTTTATATTGACCCACCAGATCCTTCAGACTCTTTAGATACCAGTATTTATGTTGACCCACCAGATCTTTCAGACTATATAGAACCCAGTATTTATGCTGACCCACCAGATCCTTCAGACTCTATAGAATCTTGTCTTAATGTTTACCCACCACATCCTTCAGACTCTATGGAATCTTATCTTTATGTTGACCCACCAGATTCTTCCGTATCTATAGAAATTAGTATTTATGTTGACACACCAGATCCTTCAGACTCTTTAGAGTCTGTGAATGGTTTGTCCTCTGACAAATCAACTGTACATTTCGGCACTACAAAGTAGGTTACTGTACTGACGTTACCATAGGCTACTGTACTGACGTTACCATAGGTTACTGTACTGACGTTACCATAGGCTACTGTACTGAGGTTACCATAGGTTACTGTACTGACGTTACCATAGGCTACTGTACTGACGTTACCATAGGATACTGTACTGACGTTACCATAGGATACTGTACTGACGTTACCATAGGTTACTGTACTGAGTTTACCATAGGTTACTGTACTGACATTACCATAGGCTACTGTACTGACATTACCATAGGTTACTGTACTGACGTTACCATAGGTTACTGTACTGACATTACCATAGGTTACTGTACTGACTTTACCATAGGTTACTGTACTGACTTTACCATAGGTTACTGTACTTACAATAACATAGGTTACTGTACTGATGTTACCATAGGTTACTGTACTGACATTACCATAGGTTACTGTACTGACGTTACCATAGGTTACTGTACTGACGTTACCATAGGTTACTGTACTGATGTTACCATAGGTTACTGTACTGACGTTATCATAGGTTACTGTACTGACTTTACCATAGGTTACTGTACTGACGTTACCATAGGTTACTGTACTGACTTTACCATAGGTTACTGTACTGACGTTATCATAGGTTACTGTACTGACTTTACCATAGGTTACTGTACTGACGTTATCATAGGTTACTGTACTGACTTTACCATAGGTTACTGTACTTACGTTACCATAGGTTACTGTACTGACTTTACCATAGGTTACTGTACTGACGTTAACACAGGCTGCTGTGCTGATGTTACCATAGGTTACTGTTCTGATGTTGCTGTTCTGACATGACCCTAGGCTGCTGTGCTGATGTTACCATTAGCTACTGTACTGACGTTATCATAGGTTACTGTACTGACATTACCATAGGTTACTATACTGACATTACCATAGGCTACTGTACTGACATTACCATAGGTTACTATACTGACATTACCATAGGTTACTGTACTGACGTTACCATAGGATACTCTACTGACATTACCATAGGTTACTGTACTGACGTTACCATAGGTTACTGTGCTGACTTTACCATAGGTTACTGTACTGACGTTATCATAGGTTACTGTACTGACTTTACCATAGGTTACTGTACTGACTTTACCATAGGCTACTGTACTGACGTTACCATAGATTACTGTACTGACGTTATCACAGGCTGCTGTGCTGATGTTACCATAGGTTACTGTACTGATGTTACCATTAGCTACTGTACTGACGTTATCATAGGTTACTGTACTGACGTTATCACAGGCTGCTGTGCTGATGTTACTATAGGTTACTGTTCTGATGTTGCTGTTCTGACATGACCCTAGGCTGCTGTGCTGACGTTACCATAGGTTACTGTACTGATGTTACCATTAGCTACTGTACTGACGTTATCATAGGTTACTGTACTGACATTACCACAGGTTACTATACTGACATTACCATAGGCTACTGTACTGACATTACCATAGGTTACTATACTGACATTACCATAGGCTACTGTACTGACATTACCATAGGCTGCTGTACTGAATTTACCATAGGCTACTGTGCTGATGTATGTGGACCCACCAGATTATTCAGAATCTTTCGAAACCAGTCTTTATGTGGACCCACCAGATCCTTCAGACTCTTTTGAAACTTGTCTCCATGTTGACCCATCAGATTATTCAGAATCTTTAGAAATCAGTATATATGTTGACCCACCAGATTATTCAGAATCTTTAGAAATCAGTATATATGTTGACCCACCAGATTATTCAGAATCTTTAGAAATCAGTATTTATGTGGACCCACCAGATTATTCAGAATCTTTCGAAACCAGTCTTTATGTGGACCCACCAGAACCGTTAGAATCTATTGAAACCAGAATTTATGTTGACCCACCAGATCCGTCAGACTATTGAAACCAGTAATTTTGTTGACGCACTTTATTGTTCAGACTTTAGAAACAAGTATTTATGTTGACCCACGAGAACCTTCAGACTCAAAAAATCCAGTGTTTATGTTGACCCACCAGATCTTTGAGTCTCTATAGAAAACAGTTTTTATGTTGACCCACCAGATCTTTGAGTCTCTTTAGAAACCAGTCTTTATGTTGACCCACCAGATCCTTCAGACTATAGAGAATCTTGTCTCCATGTTGACCCACCAGATCCATCAGACTCTATTGAAACCAGTAATTATGTTGACCCACTAGATTGTTCAGACACTTTAGAAACCAGTATTTATGTTGACCCACCAGAACCTTCAGACTCTATAGAAAACGGTATTTATGTTGACCCAACAGATCCTTCAGACTCTATAGAAATTAGTCTTTATATTGACCCACCAGATCCTTCAGACTCTTTAGATACCAGTATTTATGTTGACCCACCAGATCTTTCAGACTATATAGAACCCAGTATTTATGCTGACCCACCAGATCCTTCAGACTCTATAGAAACCAGACTATGTGTTGACACCAGATCCGTCAGACTCTATAGAAACCAGTAATTATGTTGACCCACCAGATCTTTGAGTCTCTATAGAAACCAGTCTTTATGTTGACCCACCAGATCTTTGAGTCTCTATACAAGCCAGTCTTTATGTTGCCTCAACAGATCCTTCAGACTCTATTAAAACCAGTCTTTATGTTGACCCGCCTGATACTTCAGACTATTGAGAATCTTGTCTCCATGTTGAGCCACCAGATCCGTCAGACTCTATTGAAACCAGTAATTATGTTGACCCACTAGATTGTTCAGACTCTTTAGAAACCAGTATTTATGTTGACCCACCAGATCCTTCAGACTCTTTAGAAACCAGTATTTATGTTGACCCACCAGAACCTTCAGACTCTATAGAATCCAGTATTTATGTTGACCCACCAGATCCTTCAGACTCTTTAGATACCAGTATTTATGTTGACCCACCAGATCCTTCAGACTCTTTAGATACCAGTATTTATGTTTACCCACCAGATACTTCAGACTCTATAGAATCTTGTCTTCATGTTTACCCACCACATCCTTCAGACTCTATGGAATCTTATCTTTATGTTGACCCACCAGATTCTTCCGTATCTATAGAAATCAGTATTTATGTTGACACAGCAGATCCTTCAGACTCTTTAGAGTCTGTGAATGGTTTGTCCTCTGACAAATCAACTGTAAATTTCGGCACTACAAAGTAGCGCTTTAGCGGACTCAAAAGCATAGTTACAGTCCTGGGACCACTTCAATGGTACCTTGGGACTAAGCAGAGATGTAAGGGGAGCTACTACCATCGAGCAGGTAAAGCAACAATTGCTTCCACTTTGCCAGATACTGGGCACACTTGACCTCGTCCCACTTGTTTCCCTAAGTAAGTCACAGATGCTTTTCCAAACTCACACTTAGCCAAATTGAGGGTTAACCTCTCTGGGATATGCCAAAAGTCAGGAAAAATGCAGAGCGCAAAATTCAAATCAATTACTATAAAAATCGAACTTTCATGAAATCACACATGTAAGATACCAAATTAAAGCTACACTTGTGAATCCAGCCAACATGTCAGATTTCAAATAGGCTTTTCGCCGAAAGCAAACGATGCTATTATCTGAGGATAGCACCTTCGTAAACAAAAGAGAGAAAAGCATATTTCAACCCTGCAGGCGCGACACAAAATGCAGAAATAGAAATATAATTCATGCCTTCATATCTTTGACGAGCTTCTTTGTTGCCACTCCAATATGTCCCATAAACATCACAAATGGTCATTTTGTTTGATTAATTCCATCGATATACATCCAAAATGTCAATTTATTTGTAGCTAGCTTTCTGGTCACGCGCATCTATCTAACAGTACACTACAAGTGACCCTCGTTCTGAACGGTGCTACTTTTTCATTACACAAAGGAATAAACCTCAACCAATTTCTAAAGACTGGTGAAATCCAGTGGAAGTGGTAGGAACTGCAAGAAGGTCCCTTAGAAATCTGGATTCCCAATGAAAACTGATTGAAAAGAGAGTAACCGAAAAAAAATATCTGAATGGTTTGTCCTCAGGGTTTCGCCTGCTAAATAAGTTCTGTTATACTCACAGACACGATTCAAACAGTTTTAAAAACGTCTGAGTGTTTTCTATCCAAATCTACTAATAATATGCATATCTTATCTTCTGGGGATGAGTAGCAGGCAGTTGAATTTGGGAATGCATTTCATCCAGATGTGAAAATACTGCCCCCTGTCACCAAGAAGTTAAACCCACCGGACCCTGCTGCACTGAGCTCTCTGTGATTGGTGATTGAGGTGTGACCGGACCCTGCTGCACTGAGCTCTCTGTGATTGGTGATTGAGGTGTGATGGTGGGTTGGGAGTTTGGATCACTTGTTTAGTTTGTGTGTTCGGTAGGCTGCTATGTACAAAATGGCTGCCTCAGCCGTCTCCCAGTTTATTGAAGCGCCCTATGTTGATCGTTTGGTGAGGTTTCGGAAAGTAGACCTACAAATCCAGTCATTGTTAAAACACCAGTTCTTTCAGACTATATATCAATATTTATGTTGACACACCAGATCCTTCGGATTCTTTAGAAACCCGTATTTATGTTGACCCACAAGATACTTCAGACTATATAGAAACATGTATTTTTGTTGACCCACCATATCTTTGAGACTCTATAGAATCCAGTATTGTGTTTCCCCACCAAATCCTTCAGACAATATTGTAATCAGTATTTATCTTGACCCGCCAGATACTTCAGATTTTAGAGAACCTTGTCTTCATGTTGACCCACTAGATCCGTCAGACTCTATAGAAACCAGTCTTTATGGTGACTCACCAGATCCTTCGGACTCTATAGAAATGTGTCTTTGTGTTGACCCACCAGATCCTTCAGACTGTTTAGAATTCATTATTGAAATTGACCCACTAAATCGTTCATACTCTTTAGAAACCAGTCAATATGTTGACCCACCAGATCCTTCAGACTCTATAGAAACCAGTCTTTACATTGTCCCACCAGATCCTTCAGACTCTATAGAAACCAGTCTTTACATTGACCCACCAGATCCTTCAGACTCTATAGAAACCAGTCTTTACATTGTCCCACCAGATCCTTCAGACTCTATAGAAACCAGTCTTTACATTGACCCACCAGATCCTTCAGACTCTATAGAAACCAGTCTTTACATTGTCCCACCAGATCCTTCAGACTCTATAGAAACCAGTCTTTACATTGACCCACCAGATCCTTCAGACTCTATAGAAACCAGTCTTTACATTGTCCCACCAGATCCTTCAGACTCTATAGAAACCAGTCTTTACATTGACCCACCAGATCCTTCAGACTCTATAGAAACCAGTCTTTACATTGTCCCACCAGATCCTTCAGACTCTATAGAAACCAGTCTTTACATTGACCCACCAGATCCTTCAGACTCTATAGAAACCAGTCTTTACATTGTCCCACCAGATCCTTCAGACTCTATAGAAACCAGTCTTTACATTGTCCCACCAGATCCTTCAGACTCTATAGAAACCAGTCTTTACATTGTCCCACCAGATCCTTCAGACTCTATAGAAACCAGTCTTTACATTGTCCCACCAGATCCTTCAGACTCTATAGAAACCAGTCTTTACATTGACCCACCAGATCCTTCAGACTCTATAGAAACCAGTCTTTACATTGACCCACCAGATCCTTCAGACTCTATAGAAACCAGTCTTTACATTGTCCCACCAGATCCTTCAGACTCTATAGAAACCAGTCTTTACATTGACCCACCAGATCCTTCAGACTCTATAGAAACCAGTCTTTACATTGACCCACCAGATCCTTCAGACTCTATAGAAACCAGTCTTTACATTGACCCACCAGATCCTTCAGACTCTATAGAAACCAGTCTTTACATTGTCCCACCAGATCCTTCAGACTCTATAGAAACCAGTCTTTATGGTGACTCACCAGATCCTTCGGACTCTATAGAAATGTGTCTTTGTGTTGACCCACCAGATCCTTCAGACTGTTTAGAATTCATTATTGAAATTGACCCACTAAATCGTTCATACTCTTTAGAAACCAGTCAATATGTTGACCCACCAGATCCTTCAGACTCTATAGAAACCAGTCTTTACATTGTCCCACCAGATCCTTCAGACTCTATAGAAACCAGTCTTTACATTGACCCACCAGATCCTTCAGACTCTATAGAAACCAGTCTTTACATTGACCCACCAGATCCTTCAGACTCTATAGAAACCAGTCTTTACATTGTCCCACCAGATCCTTCAGACTCTATAGAAACCAGTCTTTACATTGTCCCACCAGATCCTTCAGACTCTATAGAAACCAGTCTTTACATTGTCCCACCAGATCCTTCAGACTCTATAGAAACCAGTCTTTACATTGTCCCACCAGATCCTCCAAACTCTTTAGAAATCCATCTTTATGTTGACCCACCTCATCTTTCAGACTGTTTAGAATTCATTATTGAAATTGACCAACTAGATCATTCATATTCTTTAGAAACCAGTCAATATGTCTTTGTGTTGACCAGCCAGATCCTTCAGACTCGAAAGAATCCTGTATTTATGTTGACCCACCAGATTCTTCAGACTCTTTAGAAACCAGTATTTATGTTGACACACCAGATCCTTCAGAATCTATAGAAAACTTTATTTATGTTGATTAACCAGATCATTCAGACTCTGTAGAAACCAGAGAATCTTGTCTTTATCTTGACCCACCAGATCATTCAGACTCTATAGAATCCAGTATTTATATTGACCCACCAGATCCTTCAGACTCTTTAGAAACCAGTATTTATGTTGACACAGCAGATCCTTCAGACTCTTTAGAAACCAGTCTTTATGTTGACCCACCAGATCCTTAAGACTATTTAGAAACCAGTCTTTATGTTGACCCAACAGATCCTTCAGACTATGGAGAACCTTGTCTTCATGTTGACCCACCAGATCATTCAGACTCTATAGAATATTATCTTTGTTGACACACCAGATCCTTCAGACTCTTTAGAAACCAGTCTTTATGTTGACCCAACAGATCCTTCAGACTGTAGAGAATCTTGTCTTCATGTTGACCCACCAGATCCATCACACTCTATATAATCTTCATTTTGACCAAAGAGATCCTTCACACTCTTTAGAATCCAATTCATTATTGAAATTGACCAACTAGATCATTCATATTCTTTAGAAACCAGTCAATATGTCTTTGTGTTGACCAGCCAGATCCTTCAGACTCGAAAGAATCCTGTATTTATGTTGACCCACCAGATTCTTCAGACTCTTTAGAAACCAGTATTTATGTTGACACATCAGATCCTTCAGAATCCAGTCTTTATGTTGACCCGTCAGATCCTTCAGACACTATCTAAACATGTATTTATATTGATCCTCCTGATCCTTCAGACTCTATAGAAACCAGTATTTATGTTGACCCACCAGATCCTTCAGACTCTTTAGAAACCAGTCTTTATGTTGACCCACCAGATCCTTCAGACTCTTTAGAAACCAGTCTTTATGTTGACCCACCAGATCCTTCAGACTCTATAGAATCTTATCTTTGTTGAAACACTAGACTCTATAGAATCAGTATTTACGTTGACCCTCCAGGTCCTTCAGACTCTTTAGAAACCAGTATTTATGTTGACCCACCAGATCCTTCAGACTGTAGCGAATCTTGTCTTCATGTTGACCCACCAGATCCTTCAGATTTTATAGAATCTAGTCTTTCATGAAATACCTGATCTTTCAGACTCTATTGAATCAGTGTTTATGTTGACCCACCAGATCCTTCAGACTCTTTAGAAACCAGTATTTATGTTGACCAACTAGATCATTTAGACTCTATAGAAACCAATCGTTATGTTTACCCAACATATCTTTGATACTCTATTGAAACCAGTATTTATGTTGCCCCACCATATCCTTCGTATCCTTTGAAACTTCTTTTCATTTTCACCCACCAAGTCTTCAGACAATAGAGAATATTGTCTTCTTTTTGACCAACCAGATCCTTCAGAGTCTTTTGAAGCCAGTCTTTATGTTGACCCAATATATCCTTCAGACTCTATTGAATCCAGTTGTCACGAACGTCGTCAGGGAAATGACCCGACCAAGGTGCAGCGTTGTGAGCGTACATTTATTTTTATTATAAATGTCGCCAACAGCAAGAAACAACAAAAACGACCGTGAAGCTTACTAGGGCTATACAGGCCACTAACAAAGACAACTACCCACAACTTAGGTGGAAAAACAGGCTACCTAAGTATGATTCCCAATCAGAGACAATGATAGACAGCTGTCCCTGATTGAGAACCATACCCGGCCAAAACATAGAAACAGAAAACGTAGAAATAAAGAAACTAGAATGCCCACCCTAGTCACACCCTGGCCAAACCAAAATAGACAATTAAAGCCTCTCTATGGCCACGGCGTGACACCAGTCATTATGTTGACCCAGCAGATTCTTCAGACTATTTAGAGACCAGTATTTATATTGACCCAACAGATCCTTCAGACTATTTAGGAACCAGTATTTATGTTGACCCACCAGATCCTTCAGACTGTAGAGAACATTGTCTTCATGTTGACCCACCAGATCCTTCAGATTTTATAGAATCTTATCTTTATGTTGACCCACCAGATCCTTCAGACTCTATAGTATCGTATCTTTGTTGAAACTCCAGATCTTTCAGGCTCTATAGAATCAGTCATTATGTTGCCCCACCAGATCCTTCAGACTCTATAGAATCCAGTCTTTATGTTGCCCCACCAGATCCTTCAGACTCTCTAGAAACCAAAATTCATGTTGACCCACCAGATCCTTTAAACTCTATTAAAATCTGTATTTATGTTGAACATCCAGCACCTTCAGACTCTGTAGAAACCAGTATTTATGTTTACCCACCAGATCCTTCAAAAACTATAGAAAAATGTATTTATGTTGACCCACCAGATCATTCAGACTCTTTGGAAACCAGTCTTTATGTTGACCTGCCAGATCCTCCAGACTCTATTGAAACCAGTCTTTATGTTGACCCACAAGAGCCTTTTGACTCCGTAGAAACCAATATTTATGTTGACCCACCAGATCCTTCAGACTATATTGAAACCACTATGTTTGTATGTATGTATGTGTGTGTGTGTGTTTGGTTGTGTGTGTGGTTGTGTTGGTGAGAGAAGATTGCAGGTTCCTGATCCCTCCTCCAGTTCTTCCTTGATGCTGTAAAGGAGACTCATCCCCTTCCTGTCCTAACCCCGCCCCCAGCCCGCCGATCCCACCCTGCTTCCCCCGGACACACCTCTCATGCTACTCCTCTGGAACAACAGACAGGAACACACGCACGCACGCACGAACGCACGCACGCACACACACACATCCTGGCTGAGACATCCGCCCCCGATCTGTCTGTCTCATTGGAGGAGGTGTCTGCCAGTCTGAGGATCAAAGCAGCTGGTTCAACCAATCAGAAGGCACACACGCCTTTCAGAGGCGGCAGGGGGCGTGTTCCAGAGAGAGCGTGTTGACGTGAGCCTCCTGGTGCTCCTTGATAAGGAGACCCTGTCACATGACTTCCACCTCAGCCGACTGCACGTCACCAAGATCACACAGTTTATACAGGGCTGGAGGCCCAAGATATAACACAAACACACAGCTGCCTGTCTTTACTATGTGCCTGTTCACCATAAAGCCATCCTAAATGTGCCTTCTGATTGGTTGAACCAGCTGCTTTGAGCCTTCTGATTGGTTAGACTAGAGATATGAACTTGGAGGGTGATCAGTGAAAAGCAGCAGACAGCCCAGAGACAGACAGGTCTTAACAACCCAGCGGTGCTCTCATTTCCTCTGTCTGAACTCTTCCTCCTTTGTTATGGATCTGTAACCGAGGAGACAGAGGATGTTCTGCTGTAACTACAGACTGTAGTTTACTAACCAATGGCTGCTAAAGCCGGTCCCCATGGTAACCACTGGCTGCTACTGGTGGTTGCTGTAGCGATTTGCTATGGTAAGGGCTGCTGTATGGTATTGGTCTCTTTATTGTTAGTGATATTGATTATTAAAGGTGCTCCATGAAGCCACCAATTTATCATTTATTGTTTATAATGAATACCTGAAATAGCTGATGACATGTTGCATAGAACACGTTTAACCAGAGAATATACTGTATATAAGCCACAGACAGACAGTTAGTTATAATATGGTCTAAAGTTAAGGATGTCAGAAATCATTACATTGAGAATTAAATAACCTCTCAGTGGAGGCCAGGCAGAGTCATCAAGTAAATTACCTCAGACGCACACACAAACATGTTTAGTGCCAAAATTCTTCCCTAATTTCACTGATAGCCACAGTCTGATACAGATAAACAGACAGACTGCATTCACATGGTGACGTGAATATACAGAACAAAGGTAGCCCAGAAGCAGTAAGGCTCGCAAAAAGGGTTGAAGGAGAGATGAGGTGGGCAGGGTTACTTGTGGAACTTCCTAGTTGGGTCCTTGGCATGGTCCAATAGCAGCTGACAGGGTGAGAACTGATTACAATTAACATCCTCATGACATCTTCCTTAACAGTAACACCTAGACCACACAGTTAGTCAGTCACCTAGACAACACAGTTAGTCAGTCACCTAGACAACACAGTTAGTCAGTCACCTAGACAACACCGTTAGTCAGTCACCTAGACAACACAGTTAGTCAGTCACCTAGACAACACAGTTAGTCACCTAGAAAACACAGTTAGTTAGTCACCTAGACAACACAGTTAGTCAGTCACCTAGACAACACAGTTAGTCAGTCACCTAGACAACACAGTTTGTTAGTCACCTAGACAACAGGTAGTCACCTAGACAGTCAGTCACCTAGACAACACAGTTAGTCAGTCATCTAGACAACACAGTTAGTCAGTCACCTAGACAACACAGTTAGTCAGTCACCTAGGCAACAGAGTTACAGTCCCCTAGACAGAAGTCAGTCTATCACCTACACAACACAGTTGCAGTCAGTCTTAGACAACACAGCGACAGTCAGTCACCTAGAGAACATATTTACAATCATCTAGACAAAAGAGATATAGTCAGGCACCTAGACAGCACAGTTACAGCCAGTCACCTTCTAGGCAGAGTTCCTCTGTCCAGTGTCTGTGCTCTTTTGCCCATCTTAATCTTTTCTTTTTATTGGCCAGTCTGAGAAATGGCCTTTTCTTTGCAACTCTGCCTAGAAGGCCAGCATCCCGGAGTCGCCTCTTCACTGTCGACGTTGAGATTGGTGATTATATAAACATATAGATTCAATGGTTGGATTGGAAGAGATCAGTCTTTATTAGAGATGTCTAATAAAGAGATACTCTGCTTTTTTGACACCACACTCCTCAAAGCAAGTTCTACCGGCTCTAGTTTAGTCTAATCTTGATTATTGTCCAGTCATATGGTCAAGTGCTGCAAGGAAAGACCTAGTTAAGCTGGATTGTAATCAGGGGCTGATATACATTCTATACATGACAGCCTCTCTTGACTAAGAGATGAGGAGAGACTGACTACATCACCTCTTTTATTTATAAGAAACATTGATGTGTTGAAAATGTAAAATGGTTTGCCTAGTCAACTTACACACTGATACACACACTTAACCTAACATAAAAGCGAAAGGGGTCTTTTCACAGTCCCCATATCCAGAACAAATTCTAGAAAGCGTTCAGTATTATATAGAGCCGTTATTGCATGGAATTCCCTTCTATCTCATATTGCTCAAATTAACAACAAACCTGGTTTAAAAAAACAGATAAAGGAACACCTCACGGCACAACACCTCTCCCCTATTTGACCTAGATAGTTTGTGTGCATGTATTGATATGTAGGATTTGTGTGCCGTTTTTAAATGTATGCAGTTCTGTCCTTGAGCTGTTCTTGTCTATTAATGTTCTGTATTATGTCATGTTTTATGTAGACACCAGGAAGAGTAGCTGCTGCTTTTGCAACAGCTACTGGGGATCCTTATAAAACACCAAAAATACCAAGTACCTTGAAGATAGTAACCTCGTGGAGAACCAGGCTTCCCTCGGCGTGACAACAAGGTGATTTTGGAGGTATGAGAGACTAGATGATAACAGATGAGTCAGATTAAACACTGACTGTCATACTGTCACATAATGTTACTCATCCTGCACTTCTGTGTCTGTGTGTCTCCTAGTAGCAGTAACCCCAGCAGTACCACTTGTTCAAGACATCTCATTTCCCCAGTAAAACCCTCATTTGGTTGTGTGTGTGTACTGTCTAGGCATGTGTGTGTGCGTGTGAGTGTGCGTGTGTGTGTGTGTGTGTGTGTGTGTGTGTGTGTGTGTGTGCGCTCCAGGGTTTGTTAATGCAGCCTAGTTGTCACAGGGAACAGGCAGGGAAATATAACCAATGTTTTACTGTTGAGGCAAAACGGAGCTCAATGTAAATAGCAGCAGGCTTTGTTCTGAAGCTTCAAACCGTTTCCACTCTGCGAGACGTGAAGACAGGGAGAGACAACGCGGGAGCCTCCCTGCCTATCTGCCGCTCTGCGCAACTTTGATCAGACTGCAGCCTTTTATATGGGGTGACTGGAGGATGCTTCGCTGCTGTCACCACAAATATACCTCACACTAAACATCACACACACACACTCCTCGAAGCATGAGGGGGCAAAGGAAGGAGGGAGGAGGAAGGGAGGGAGACTTTCATCTTGTCCTAAGAGGCTCAGGCGGGAGACACCTGCTGAAAGTTCATGTTGGGTCAGGATCTGGCGTATGCAACTAGAGGACATGTCCCCATCCTGCCTGGTGTAAATGGTAAAGGCTGGTGGCTGTAGTTTGATGCTGTACCAATTGAACGCTACAGGGAATCTGAACGTATCTATGACATAAACAATGCAGGCTGTTCTGGAGTGTGTATCTATCTATACACTGTGTATGAGCAGGATAACTGAGCTTAATGGATCTGTGTCTGTCAGGACAGCACACTGCAGACACACTACACTCTGACTGCACTCTAACTACACTCTAACCACACACTAACTACACTCTAACCACACACTAACTACACCCTGACTACACTCGGGCTACACCATGACTACATTCTAACTACACTCTAACCACACACTAACTACACTCTGACTACACTCTAACTACACTCAAATTACACTCAAACGACACACCAACTACACTCAAACTACACACAAACGTCACTCTAACCACCCTCTAACTACACTCTAACTACACACTAACCGCACAATAACTACCCACTAACTGCACTCTAACTACACTCTAACTGCATTCTAACTGCACTCTAACTACACTCCAACTACACTTCAACCACACTCTAATTACACTCCAATTACACATCAACCACACTCTAACTACAGACATACTAAACTCTGCTACACACCAACTACACACTACACTCACTATACACACTACACTCTAATTATACACACTGTTGACACACTACACACACACACTGCTGACACACGGCACACACACTATACACACTACACACACACTGCTGACACATACTGCTGACACACTATACACACTACACACATACTATACACACTACACACACTATACACATTACACACACTGCTGATACACACTACACACACACACACTATACACACTACACACACACTTCTGACACACTATGAACACTACACACACACTGCTAACACACACTACACACAAATACTATACACACTACACACACACACTATACACACTACACACACACTTCTGACACACTCTATACACACTACTATACACACAAACACTATACACACTACACACACACTACAAACACAATATACACATTACACACACTGCTGACACACACTATACACACAAACACTATACACACTACACACACACTACACACACATACTATACACACTACACACACACTATACACACTACACACACACTGCTGACACACACTACACACACACTATACACACTACACACACACTTCTGACACGCTATACACACTACTATACACACAAACACTATACACACTACACACACATACTATACACACTACACACATACTATACACATTACACACACTGCTGACACGCACTATACACACAAACACTATACACACTACACACATACTATACACACTACACACACACACTGCTGACACACACTACACACACACTATACATACAAACACTATACACACACTATACACACAAACGCTACGCACACACTATACACAAACTATACACACACACTATACACACACTATACACACACTATACACACACTACACACACTATACACACACTACACACACTATGCACACTAGACACACACTATACACACTAAATACACTATAAACACACTATACACACTACACACACTACACACACACTAAACACAC
>NC_048572.1:2717242-2807242 GCF_013265735.2 Oncorhynchus mykiss
GAGTTAATTGGAGGTGTACCTGTGGATGTATATCAAGACCTACCTTCAAACTCAGTGCCTCTTTGCTTGACATCATGGGAAAATCAAAAGAAATCAGCCAAGACCTCAGAAAAGAAACTGTAGACCTTCACAAGTCGGAATCATCCTTGGGAGAAATTTCCAAACGCCTGAAGATACCACGTTCATCTGTACAAACAATAGTACACAAGTATAAACACCATGGGACCACGCAGCCGTCATACCACTCAGGAAGGAGACGCGTTCTGTCTCCTAGAGATGAACGTACTTTCGTGCGAAAGTGCAAATCAATCCCAGAACCACAGCAAAGGACTTTTTGAAGATGCTGGAGGAAACAGGTACAAAAGTATCTATATCCACATAACCTGAAAGGCCGCTAAGCAAGGAAGAAGCCACTGCTCCAAAACTGCCATAAAAATGCCAGACTGCGGTTTGCAACTGCACATGGGGATAATGATTGAACTTTTTGGAGAAATGTTCTCTGGTCTGATGAAATAAAAATAGAACTGTTTGGCCATAATGATAATGGAGGAAAAAGCTTGTTTGTAGGTGACCAAATACTTATTTTCCACCATAATTTGCAAATAAATTCATAAAAAATCCTACAATGTGATTTTCTGGGGAAAAAAAATCGAATTTTGTCTGTCATAGTTGAAGTGTACCTATGATGAAAATTACAGGCCTCTCTCATCTTTTTAAGTGGGAGAACTTGCACAATTGGTGGCTGACTAAATACTATTTTGCCCCACTGTATGTAGTTGGTATAACAGTTAGTACATAGGTATGTAGTTGCTATAACAGTTAGTACATAGGTATGTAGTTGGTATAACAGTTACTATGAAGTTATGTAGTTGGTATAACAGATAGTGTGTAGTTATGAATTTCATAATGCTGTTGGTATGTAGTTATGTACAGTGCTGTGAAAAACGTTTTGCTCCGTTCCTGATATCTTATTTTTTTGCAAGTTTTTATGCTTAAATGTTTCAGATCATGAAATACATTTTAAAAATACACAAAGATCAACTGAACTGATGGCCGGACATTCTCCTTCAGGATTTTTTGGTAGAGAGCATAATTCATGGTTCCATCAATCACAGCAAGTTGTCCAGGTCCTGAAGCAGCAAAGCAGCCCCAGACCATCACACTATCACCACCATATTTGACTGTTGGTGTGATGTCCTTTTTCTGAAATGCTGTGTTACTTTTACGCCAGATGTAACGGGACGCACACCTTCCAAAAAGTTCAACTTTTGTCTCATCAGTCCAAGGAATATTTTCCCAAAAGCCTTGGGGATTATTAAGATGATTTTTGCCAAAAGTGAGACGAGCCTTTATGTTCTTTTTGGTCAGCAGTCGTTTTCGCCTTGGAACTCTGCCATGGATGCCATTTTTGCCCAGTCTCTTTCTGATGGTTGAGTCATGAACACTGACCTTAACTGGGACAAGTGAGGCCTGCAGTTCTTTAGATGTTGTTGTGGGTTCTTTTGTGACTTCTTGGATGAGACGTTGCTGCGCTCTTGGGGTAATTTTGGTAGGCCGGCCACTCCTGGGAAGGTTCACCACTGTTCCAAATGTTCTACATTTGTGGATAATGTCTCTCACCGTGGATTGCTGGAGTCCCAAAGCTTTAGAAATTGCTTTGTAACCCTTTCCTGACTGATAGATGTCAATTACTTTGTTTCTCATCTGTTCCTGAATTTCTTTGGATCACGGCATGAAGTCTTGCTTTTTGAGATCTTTTGGCCTACTGCACTTTGTCAGACAGGTTCTATTTAAGTGATTTCTTGATTCAACAGGTCTGGCAGTAATCAACCCTGGGTGTGGATAGTGAAATTGAACTCAGCTTTACAAAACATTTGATTAACACAGTAAATTCATGATTTTACAAGGGGGGGCAATTACTTTGTCACACAGGGCCGTGAAGGTTCTAATAGCTTTTTTCCCTTTAAAAATAAAATTATCTGCATTTCATTAACTGCATTTTATTTTTACTTGGGTTATCTTTGAGTAATATGAAAATTTGTTTGATGATCTGAGACATTTAAGTATGACAAATGTGCAAAAAAAATGAAATCAGGAAGGGGGCAAATAATTTCACAGCACTGTATTTGGTATAACATTAGTATGTAGTTATGTAGTTAGTATAACATGTAGTGTGTAGTTATGTAGTTCGTATGACTGTTGGTATGTAGTTATGAAGTTGGAATGCTATCATTTAGTTGTTATGTTAGTTAGTATGTAGTTATGTAGTTGGTATAACAGTTAGTATTTAGTTATGTAATTAGTATTTAAGATAGTATGGAGTCATGTTTGTGTCATGAAATGTAGAATTTAGTTACGTAGTTGGTAATATAGTTGGTATATAGTTATGTAGTTGATTTAACAGCTGGTATGTAGTTGAAATAACAGTTGGTATGGAGTGTTCCGTCTGGCCCCGCAGTCTTGTATATGTTGACCAGTTTAAAGGTCTTACTCACGTCCGCTACGGAGAGCGTGATCACACAGTTGCCTGGAACAGCTGATGCTCTCATGCATGCCTCTGTTTTGCTTCCCTCGAAGCGAGCATAGAAGTGATTTAGCTCATCTGGTAGGCTCGTGTCACTGGGCAGCTTGTGGCTATGCTTCCCTTTGTAGTCTGTAATAGTTTGCAAGCCCTGCCACATAAAATGAGCATCAGAACCAGTAGAGTATGAGTCAATCTTAGCCCTGTATTAATGCTTAGTGTACATAATGTTTTGTTATGCTATCGATAAATTTACACAAACGCTTGGATTGCTTTCGCTGTAAAGCATAATTTCAAAATCTGAGACGACAGGTGGATTAACAAAAGACTAATCTGTGTTTTGCAATATTGCACTTGTGATTTCATGAATATTAATCTTTTTTAGTAATATTATTTGACTGTGGCGCTATGCTATTCAGCGGTTGCTGATGACAATTATCCCGCTTAACGGATGGGTAGCGTCAAGAAGTTAACGCTTTGCCTGTTTGATGGTTCGCCGCAGGGCATATCAGGATTTCTTATAAACTTCCGGGTTGGAGTCCCGCACCTTGAAAGCGGCAGCTCTACCCTTTAGCTCTAAATTATCTACCAAACCCCCAAGGTTTTGCAAAGTCTGGGAGTTTTTCAACCGACCTTGTAAGACCTCATCCGAAACCCTAACTTCCTCCTCTTCTCCCCCCTCCACCAAATTAAAGCCACAAGATGCAGTGACTAGAGCAGCAGTCAACGCTGACCTCACCGCTGGAGTGCCTTCTACTTTGCTTAGATCATGGGAGTGATAATATTTTAACAGGTTCACATGGCATAATTTAGAGGACTTCCTATGACTAGAGGTTTCAATAAGATAGTTCAAATCGGACACTTTACGCAACACAGTGAAAGGACCACAGTATTTTGCCTGAAAAGGTGAACTTACAAGAGGCAGAAGAGCAAGTACACAACCACCGGGACTAAACTCATGCAGCTCAGCCTTTCTGTCATATTTCAGTTTCATTTTCAGTTGAGAACATTTTAGTTTTTCTTTCGCCAGTTCACCAGCCCTATACAACTTCAACCTAAAACCATTTACATAGTCAATAAGGTTCTGAGGTGGTTCCTCAGGCAAACAACCATCCTGCAACACTGCTAAAGGCCCACGCACCTTATGACCAAACACTAAGTCATTTGGGCTAAACCCTGTGCTTTCCTGCACTACTTCACGAGCAGCTAGTAACAGCCAAGGTAACCCCTCCTCCCAATCTGCAGACAGTTCTATACAGTATGCACGAAGCAAGGATTTTAAAGTTTGATGAAAACGTTCCAAAGCTCCCTGGCTCTGGGCATGGAACGCAGTAGACTTGTGTTTAACTTTAAGCTGTTTGAGAACCTGAGCAAATAAATGGGAGGTAAAGTTAGACCCCTAATCTGACTGGATGATTTTTGGAATCCCAAATGTTGAAATAAATTGAGTTAACGCTTTAACTACTGATTTTGAAGTTATGGTACGCAAGGAAAAAGCTGCCGGATATCTAGTTGCTTGACACATAACAGTTAATAAGTAGCTATGACCTGACTTGGACCTTGGTAAAGGCCCAACACAATCGATAATAAGATGCTCAAAAGGTTGCCCTACAGCTGGTATTGGATACAAAGGTGCTGGCTTTACAACCTGGTTTGACTTACTTGAGCGCTGACACGTATGACAAGTTTTAATAAACTGAGCTACATCCCACTTTAAACGTGGCCAGAAAAAATAACGGAGTATGCGATCATAAGTTTTAAGAACACCCATATGACCTGCAACATCACCATGTGAAGTTTGCAACACTTCATTTCGCAAATTAGTAGGTACAACTATTTGAAAGACTGGTTCTCCTAGACCCTGATCATAGTGTGGAACCCATTTCATGACCAACAGCCCATCAAGAAGAAAATAACACTGAGCACTATTCCTCACCACTGAATCAGGAACAACTTTATCAAACAGATCAGCCAAGGTAGTATCGGCCTTTTGCTCAGCCATCAATTAATCTCTAGAACTAGTCAACTGTTCTGTCTGGAGTTTGACTGGCAACTCAAGACTTTCTGGCTTACTCTCAATCTCCTTACGAGAGGCCGCGCGGGTACGCACAAACTGGAAATACCCCAGGAGACACACAGTTTTGATCCGGAGATTCCCTTGCAGGGGACACTAAAGGTTGCATCTTATAGATGTTTAGTTTGCCATCTGCCCTGTCTAACCCCAACATCTACATCAAATCACCAGACCACATTTTAGGGTAACTTCATGTAAAGGACACTACACCATCTGAAATTAAGGCTGAAAAATCACAGTGGGAAGACAGAATCAAACTCAACTAGTGGCTGAAAAAGCTCACCCTGGTGGTCAGAGGCTGTAACAGGAGCTGCCATCACAGCAGGTTTAACTTGATCTGACTTTCTTAATTTAAGCAGAGGACAATATGTCTTCCAATGTCCTTCAACTAAACAGCAGCGACAGGTATTAGCATTAACCAGTGCTTTAAGTCCTCCAGACCCAAACTTCTGCTGAGGCCTTGGAAAGAAGCTACAAAATAAGGTGACCTACTATTCCTAGGAGTAAAGTTATTTTTATGGTACATGTCACTGTTTGTCTCAAAATGGCTTTTATGTATTAGCCTGTACTCATCTGCAAGGATTACTGCATCACTTGGAGACTTAACTTTACGTTCATTCATGTATGTAGCAACCTGGTCAGACAGAATTTTTGAACTCTCCTAACACAATCAAATTAGACAGACCCTCAAAAGTACTAACTTCAGAAGCTGTACACCAACGATTAAATGCAGAAGTCAAATCACGAACAAACTCAGAATAGGTTTGTGAATCTAACTTTTTCCTGTAACGAAAACGTTGACGATATGCCTCTGGCACAAGCTCGCAGACCTTCAGAACTGCTGATTTAACTTTAGCGAAAAACTTTACTGTCAGCTACACTCAGTGCTGCAAATGCCTCACGTGCTTTACCTGTAAGTACACATTGCAACAACATAGTCATGTCAAAATCTGACCAAGCTCTAGCTTCCGCAATACGCTTAAATAAAGCAAAGTATGTGTCTGGATCTGACTCATCAAATTTAGGCAGCAAACAAAGATTTTGTGAAACATCAAACTGTGGTAGTCCTTCTGGTATATTAGCATTTCTAACTGCATTTGCACCAGCTCCCTCTGCTGCTCAAAAGTTAATGAAGGGCTAAACTGAAAACTTGCACCCTCACTACTAGCAGACTGACCCCAAAAAACATCAATTTCCCTAAGGCCCTGCTTTAATCTAGTTTTAACTTCTTGACACTACCTATCCCGTTAGCGGGATAATTGTCATAAACAACCGCTGAATTGCATAGCGCCACATTCAAATAATATTACTAAAAATATTTATATTCATGAAATCACAAGTGCAATATAGCAAAACACAGCTTAGCATTTTGTTAATGCACCTGTCGTGTCAGATTTTGAAAATATGCTTTACAGCGAAAGCAATCCAAGCGTTTGTGTAAGTTTATCGATCACTAGACAAAACATTATGAACACCTAGCATCAAAGTAGCTTGGTCACAAAAAAGAAAAGCAATAAAATGAATCGCTTACCTTTGATGATCTTCGGATGTTTTCACTCACGAGACTCCCAGTTACACAATAAATGTTCCTTTTGTTCCATAAAGATTATTTTTATATCCAAAATACCTCCATTTGTTTGGCGCCTTTATGTTCAGAAATCCACAGGCTCAAGCGGTCACGACAACGCAGACGAAAATTCCAAATAGTATCCGTGATGTCCACACAAACATGTCAAACGTTTTTTATAATCAATCGTCAGATTTTTTAAAAAATGTATAATCGATAATATATCAACTGGCACTGTCTACAATCTTCGGCAAAATCATTCGCAAGGAGATTCCTGCAAAAATATTATTTGAAGATGACAGGGAGAGTGTAAGTGTGGTATGGAGTAAGTGTGATGGTTTCTAAACCCCCTGCTACTGTGATTTTCAATGTGAAATAATCTACAGTGGATCTACTGTTTACAGACAGTAGGACAGGGAGAGTCAATGGCTGCAAGCAAAACTCATGTGAACACCCAGCTATCCACCGACGTGATGTTATCTTTCTCGCTCATGTTTCAATATAAAAGCCTGAAACTATGTCTAAAGACTGTTGACACCTTGAGGATGCGATAGGAAAAGTAATCTGGTTGATATCCCTTTAAATGGAGGGAAGGCAGGCTATGGAACATGGAGCTTTCAAAATAGAAGCCACTTCCTGGTTTGATTTTCCTCAGGTTTTGCCTGCAATATCAATTCTGTTATACTCACAGACAATATTTTGACAGTTTTGGAAACGTTTGAGTGTTTTCAATCCTAATCTGTCAATTATATGCATATTCTAGCATATGGGCCTGAGAAATAGGCCGTTTACATTGGGAACGTTATTTTTCCAAACATAAAAATAGTGCCCCCTAGCTGAAAGGAGTGGCAGGGTAGCCTAGTGGTTAGAGCGTTGGACTAGTAACCGGAAGGTTGCGAGTTCAAACCCCCGAGCTGACAAGGTACAAATCTGTCGTTCTGCCCCTGAACAGGCAGTTAACCCACTGTTCCCAGGCCGTCATTGAAAATAAGAATTTGTTCTTAACTGACTTGCCTGGTTAAATAAAGGTAAAAAAAAAAAAAAGAAAGGTTAACAGTCTCTTTAATTTTTTTATCAACAATCTCAATCTGATAATGTTCAGCAATTTCAACTAACTGCTCCTTAGTACACAACTCCAAGGCTACCTCTGAAGGAGCTTGAACAAAACTACTCAGAATGGAAGACATTTTCCTCAACCAATACAACTATTACAAATACTCCAAAAAAGAACACACAACTCACCTGCTGTCAGTCTGGGTTCAAGGACAGGAGCCACACCCCACTATCCTCCAAAAACAACTAACTAACTGGTCCTGGTCTTCGTGCAGTCACATGTGGTGGGGTTTTATGCACACAAGACCAGTGGAGTGGAAAAGACAACCAGAAACTGGCGGCCCCTCCCATAACCACGGAGGTGCTCCCGAGCCAATGTAGGGGAAAAGGGAAAGGGATGCTCTACCCAAAAAAAAAAAAAAAAATCACTAGAAAGGCCAAAACCTAGGAAGAAACCTAGAGAGGAACCAGGCTATGAGGGGTGGCCAGTCCTCTTCTGGCTGTGCCGGGTGGAGATTATAACAGAACATGACCAAGATGTTCAAATGTTCGTAAATGACCAGCATGGTCAAATAATAATAATCACAGGCAGAACAGTTGAAACTGGAGCAGCAGCACGGCCAGGTGGACTGGGGACAGCAAGGTAGTCCTGAGGCATGGTCCTAGGGCTCAGGTCCTCCCAGAGAGAGAAAGAAAGAGAGAAAGAGAGAATTAGAGAGAGCATACTTAAATTCACACAGGACACTGGATAAGACAGGAGAAGTACTCCAGATATAACAAACTGACCCTAGCCACCCGACACATAAACTACTGCAGCATAAATACTGGAGGCTGAGACAGGAAGGGTCAGGAGACACTGTGGCCCCATCCAATGATACCCCCGGACAGGGCCAAACAGGAAGGATATAACCCCACCCACTTTGCCAAAGCACAGCCCCCACACCATTAGAGGGATATCTTCAACCACCAACTTACCATCCTGAGACAAGGCTGAGTATAGCCCACAAAGATCTCCGCCACGGCACAACACAAGGGGGGGTGCCAATCCAGACAGGAAGATCACATCAGTGACTCAACCCACTCAAGTGACGCACCCCTCGTAGGGACGGCATGAAAGAGCACCAGTAAGCCAGTGACTCAGCCCCTGTAATAGGGTTAGAGGCAGAGAATCCCAGTGGAAAGAGGGGAACCGGCCAGGCAGAGACAGCAAGGGCGGTTCGTTGCTCCAGAGCCTTTCCGTTAACCTTCACACTCCTGGGCCAGACTACACTCAATCATATGACCCACTGAAGAGATGAGACTTCAGTAAAGACTTAAAGGTTGAGACCGAGTTTGCATCTCTCACATGGGTAGGCAGACCATTCCATGAAAATTGAGCTCTATAGGAGAAAGCAATGCCTCCAGCTGTTTGCTTAGAAATTCTAGGGACAATTAGGAGGCCTGCGTCTTTGACCGTAGCGTACGTGTAGGTATGTACGGCAGGACCAAATCGGAGAGATAGGTAGGATCAAGCCCATGTAATGCTTTGTAGGTTAGCAGTAAAACCTTGAAATCAGCCCTTGCCTTGAAAGGAAGACAGTGTAGGGAGTCTAGCACTGGAGTAATATGATCAAATTTTGGGGTTCTAGTCAGGATTTTAGCAGCCGTATTTAGCACTAACTGATGTTTATTTAGTGCTTTATCCGGGTAATCGGAAAGTAGAGTATTGCAGTAGTCTAACCTAGAAGTAACAAAAGCATGGATTCATTTTTCTGCATCATTTTTGGACAGAAAGTTACAGGTTTTTGCAATGTTACGTAGATGGAAAAAAGGTGTCCTTGAAACAGTCTTGATATGTTCATCAAAAGAGAGATCAGGGTCCAGAGTAACGCCGAGGTCCTTCACAGTTTTATTTAAGACGACTGTACAACCATTAAGATTAATTGGCAGATTTAACAGAAGATATCTTTGTTTCTTGGGACCTAGAACAAGCATCTCTGTTTTGTCCGAGTTTAAAAGTAGAAAGTTTGCAGCCATCCACTTCCTTATGTCTGAAACACAGGCTTCTAGCGAGGGCAATTTTGGGGCTTCACCATGTTTCATTGAAATGTACAGCTGTGTGTCATCCGCATAGCAGTGAAAGTTAACATTATGTTTTCAAATGACATCCCAAGAGTTAAAATATATAGTGAAAACAATATTGGTCCTAAAACGGAACCTTGGGGAACATCGAAATTTACAGTTGATTTTTCAGAGGACAAACCATTGACAGAGATAAACTTATATCTTTCCGACAGATAAGATCTAAACCAGGCCAGAACTTGTCCGTGTAGACCAATTTGGGTTTCCAATCTCTCCAAAAGAATGTGGTGATCGATGGTATCAAAAGCATCACTAAGGTCTAGGAGCACGAGGACAGATGCAAAGCCTCGGTCTGATGCCATTAAAAGGTAATTTACCACCTTCACAAGTGCAGTCTCAGTGCTATGATGGGGTCTAGAACCAGACTGAAGCATTTCGTATACATTGTTTGTCTTCAGGAATGTAGTGAGTTGCTGCGCAACAGCCTTTTCTAAAATTTTTGAGAGGAACGGAAGATTCGGAGGAACGGAAGATAAGCCGATTGTTTTTTATATTTTCTGGGTCAAGGATTGGCTTTTTCAAGAGAGGCTTTATTACTGCCACTTTTAGTGAGTTTGGTACACTTCCGGTGAATAGAGAGCCGTTTATTATGTTCAACATAGGAGGAGGGCCAAGCACAGGAAGCAGCTCTTTCAATAACACAAAGAAAATCTAGACAAAACCTTAACCAACTATGAGAAAATGTTAAAGTAAACTAAAATACTAAAGTAAGACTAAAGTACAATTAACTTTAACTTACGGATGAGCCCCCACTTGTCACAGGCCGGCTCATAGCCTGTGGCAAAAATGAGGGGACACGAACAGGTATAGGCCAATCAAAAAGGTTCTTTATTGTAAACCAAAACTATTAACTTTAAACAAAGAAAAGGGAATGAAGTGTGATAAGTATCATAATGTAGGGTGTATGTAAAGTGTATGTAAAGTGCAGGGATGCGTGAATCTGTGTGTGTGAATATGACTGAGTGAAAACTATGTAAAACTACAAAGGAACAAACAAAACAGGATCATACCTGGAGGAGCGAAGAGAGAGAGACGAGTGGTTAGTGAGAGTTTAAATACCCTGAGCCCAGGTCGCTCCAATCACTAACGACCCTTAAAAATCCTACAATGTGATTTTCTGGATTTCTTTTTCTCTTTTTGTCTGTCATAGTTGAAGTGTACCTATGATGAAAATTTCAGGCCTCTCTCATCTTTTTAAGTGGGAGAACTCACCAGCCCGGTACCACCAGTGCCGGCCCCACGCACCAAGCTTCCGGCTACAGTTCCCATTCCAGAGCTTCCGGCGACAGTTCCCATTCCAGAGCTTCCGGCGACAGTTCCCAGTCCAGAGCTTCCGGCGACAATTCCCAGTCCAGAGCTTCCGGCGACAGTTCCCAGTCCAGAGCTTCCGGCGACAGTTCCCAGTCCAGAGCTTCCGGCGACAATTCCCAGTCCAGAGCTTCCGGCGACAGTTCCCAGTCCAGAGCTTCCGGCGACAGTTCCCAGTCCAGAGCTTCCGGCGACAATTCCCAGTCCAGAGCTTCCGGCGATGTTTCACGGTCCGGAACCTCCTGAGACGGTCCACGGTCCGGAACCTCCTGAGACGGTCCACAATCCGGAACCTCCTGAGACGGTCCGCGGACCAGAACCTCCTGAGACGGTCCGCGGTCCAGAACCTCCTGAGATGGTCCGTGGTCCAGAGCCTCCAGCGACGGTCCGTGGTCCAGAGCCTCCAACGATGGTCTGCCGTCCAGAGCCTCCAGCAGGGGTTCCCGGTCCAGAGCCTCCAGTGAGGTCCAGAGAATACAGTCAGGGTTCTCAGTCCGGAGCCTCCGGTGACGATCTACGGTCCGGAGTCCCCGGCGATGACCCACGGTCCGGTTCCTCCGGCTACAATCTACGGTTCGGTTCCTCCGGTGACGATCCACGGTCCGGAGCCCCTGGCGACGACCCATGGTCCGGTTCCTCCGGCGACAATCCACGGTCCGGAGCATCCATCGACGATCCCCGCACCAGAGCCGCCATTGGAGATGACGTATCCGCGAGCAGAGTGGGTACATCGCCCCGCTCCGGAGCCGCCCCCGATGGTAGATACCCACCCGGACCCTCCCCTATTGAGTCAGGTTTTGCGGTCGGAGTCCGCACCTTTGGGGGGGGGGGGGGGGGTGACTGTAACGCCCTGACCATAGAGAGCTTTATATTCTCTACGTTGGTTAGGTCGGGGTGTGACTAGTGTGGGTCATCTAGGTGATTTATATTTCTATGTTGGCCTGGTTTGGTTCCCAATCAGAGGCAGCTGTTTATCGTTGTCTCTGATTGGGAATCATATTTAGGCAGCCATTCCCCCTTTGTGTTTTGTTGGATCTTGACTATGTATATGCCTGTTAGCACTATTGTAAGCTTCACTTTTCGTTTGAGATTTATTGTTTTGTTTTGCTGTGAGTTTCACTTAATAATAAAAAGATGTGGAACCCAGATCACGCTGCACTTTGGTCCACTCATTATAACAATCGTGACAATAGGGTTAGTCTTTTTGGTTAACAGTATAGTGTTAGTCTGTAGGGTTAGTCTTTTTGGTTAACAGTATAGTGTTAGTCTGTAGGGTTAGTCTACAAGGTTGGTCTATATGTTTAATAGTATAGTGTTAGTCTATGTGGTTATTCTATATGTTTAACAGTATACAGTTTGTCTGTAGTTTGTCTCTATGTTTAACTGAATAGGGTTAGTCTATAGGGTTAAAAGTATAGTGTTAGTCTATAGGGTTAGTCTATAGCAGGGGTGTCAAACTCAAATACCCAGTGGGCCAAAATGTAAAACCTGAACAAAGTCACGGGCCAACATTGAACAAATTAACCTTTTAATATGGACCCAAACAAGTTTTGCTTTAACATTGAATATGGAACAAGCATCGCTTATTACCATACAATATATAATTTAATAGTGGAGACATGCAAAATCGAATTTCAAATGAAAAAACACATCAATGGCATTCATTTATTAAATAAATAAAATGTAAATAAAAATTGTATGCCTCTTTTCTATTTGCAGCCTTCTGATTTAAATACCAAAATAAACTTTTTCCACTGGCTAATAATTTTACAAATAAAATGATATTAAATCAATCAACCATTCAAGCCCATGCCTTGTAGCAAGAAAAAGTGCATAAAGAAAACGTTAATTATTGCACACTGGTCTAATCTGATGTGCCCAAGCCAGATACCTGGCATCTCTTCTTGGATGCTAGTTCATCAATGTCTGGGCTCAAGCTCTGAGCTGAAGAAATCCTCAGTATCGAGCGAAGATGTTCATCAGTCAGACGTCTCCTGTGAGTTGTTTTGGTCATCTTCATCGAGGAGAAACGTTGCTCGCATAGATAAGTGCTGCCGAACATGGAGAGCATCTGAGCAGCTTGGGTGCGGAGCTGAGGCATTGTGTCAGGGATGAACCGTGGAAACTGTGCGGCGCCCACAGCATCATACTTTGACTTCAGCGTGTCGTTGCACTGGAGTTCAATCAGCTCCATTTGGATGTTGGTTGGTGCATTTTCCACATCAACTGCGAAGGGATTACTAAGCAGTTCAAACTTGCATTTCTGGGCATCGAAGTCGGCAAATCGCCGGCTAAACTCAGCGGCGAGAACACTGAGTTTTTCAGCAAACTGTGTGCATGGGAACACGGCGGTAGAGATCTGCGCTTTTATGGATTGGCAGCAGGGAAAATGGCAAGGGTTTCCTTGCAGCATCTGATTCTCCCACAGGCACAGTTTAGTTTTGAAGGCCCTCACTGCAGCGTACATGTCTGTGATGATGCGCCCCCGCCCCTGAAGCTGCAGGTTCAGCGCATCGAGATGGCTCGAGATGTCACAGAGAAAGGCCAGCTCACACAGGAACTTTTGCTCCCGGAGCTCTGCTGTATCCTTCCCTTTGGTTTCCAGGAATTGACATATTTCCTCACGCAGCTCGAAACATCTGTTCAGTACTTTTCCTCTGCTTAGCCATCTCACCTCTGTGTGATACGGCACGTCTGCGTATTCCGAACCACACTCCTCCAGAAAAGATTTAAACTGGCGGTGATTTAGACCTTTGGCTCTTATAACGTTAACTACCTGTGTTACTGTGGTCATAACATGTTCCATCTTTAGGGCTTTGGCACACAGTGCTTCCTGATGTATGATGCAGTGGTAAACAGTTAGCTCACCTGCACAGTTCTCTTCCCGCATCTTCTCCCGAACCATGCCCACCAGTCCACTCTTTTTACCGCACATCGCTGGCGCACCATCTGTCGTTAATCCAACGAGTTTATCCCACGGCAGCTTTATTTCAGTTACACATTTGGAAACCTCCTCAAATATTTCCTTTCCTGTGGTTGTGCCATGCATTGATTTGAATCCTAATAGCTCCTCCGTAACACACAGATTTGAGTCCACTCCACGGATGAAGACTGACAGCTGAGCCGTATCAGATGCGTCGCAGCTCTCATCCACAGCGAGGGAGAACGCAACAAAATCTTTTCCCTTTTCCATCAGCTGGTCATACAGATTGGTGGCAAGATCACATGTGCGATCAGCTACTGTTTTCCTGCTCAGGCTCACGTTTGAAAATGTTTTTTCTCTGGGCATACGAGGTCACAAACCTTCATCATGCACTTTTTCATGAACTCTCCCTCATTAAAGGGCCGGGCTGATTTTGCGATCTCTGCTGCCACTATATAACTAGCCTTTACAGCAGCCTCGCTTTGTGATGTGGCTTTTTTAAACATATTCTGTTGTGAAACCAAACTTATTTTCATCTCGTCTACTTTCTGGTTCCTTTGAGTCATGTCCAGGTCCTTGTATTTGTCATGGTGTTTCGTTTCATAGTGTCGTCTAATGTTGTACTCCTTACTTACAGCCACGTTGACTCCACAAACAAGACAAACAAGTTTGTCTTTTACATATGTAAACAGATATTCTGCCTCCCACTTGTCCAGAAAGCTCCTGTTTTCTGCCTTTCTTTTCGCCATTTTTGAGAAGGGTTAGCTCGCTGACAGTTGTAGCGTCTATGTTGCTATGACTACTGTCACAGAGGAGAGAGCGTTTCTGGGTCCTGTCCTGATTGGCGTGCGAAAACAGCAGAGCATTATGGGATTCGTAGTATTATTGGTGAATGCGCTGTATAATACCGGCGGGCCAGCTCTAGTAGTAATTTGGTATTGTCTCGCGGGCCAAATATAATTACCCCGCGGGCCAAATTTGGCCCACGGGCCAGAGTTTGACACCCATGGTCTATAGGGTTAACAGTATAGTGTTAGTCTATAGGGTTAATCTATAGGGTTAACAGTATAGTGTTAGTCAATGGGGTTAGTCTATATGGTTAACAGTATAGTATGAGTCTATAGGGTTAGTCTATAAGGTTGGTATATAGTGTTTGTCTGTTGGGTTAACAGTATAGGGTTAGTCTATTTGGTTAACAGTATAGTGTGAGTCTATAGGGTTAGTCTATAATTTGGCGCATAGAATATAAAAAAGTATTGTCAGATATTAGTCATCCTAATCAGACAGGTTTTTTACATGGACGATACATTGGAGATAATATAAGACATGTACTGGAAACAATAGAGCACTATGAAGAATCTGAAAACCAAGCCTGGTATTCATAGCTGATTTTGAAAAGGCTTTTGATAAAGTATAACTGTAGTTTATATAAAAATGCCTAGAATATTTCAATTTAGGTAAATCTCTATTAAAATGGGTTAAAGTTATGTATAGTAACCCTCTGTGTAAAATAGTAAATAATGGCTATGCTGTATCTCAGAAAGTTTTAAACTGTCTAGATGTATAAAACAAGGTTATCCACTATCAGCATATCTATTTATTATTGCCATCGAAATGTTAGCTGTTAAAATTAGATCAAACAATAATATTAAGGGATTAGAAATCCGTGGCTTAAAAACTAACGTGTCATTGTACGCTGATGATTCATGTTTTCTTTTTAAACCACAATTAGAATCTCTCCATGGCCCCATAGAGGATCTAGATACTTTTGCTATTCTCTGTGGATTAAAACCAAAATATGATAAGTGTCGACTATGTTGACTATATTACGTATTGGATCACAAAAATGCAAATTTTACAATACCATGTAGTTTACCAATTAAATGGTCTGAATGAGATGTGGATATACTCGGTATACAAATGCCAAAATAAATAAATGATCTCACTCCAATACATTTTTTTAAAAGTTAGCAAAAATGGATAAAATCTTGCTATCATGGAAAGGAAAATACCAGTCTATTTGTGGAAAAATCACCCTGATTAACTCTTTCGTCATATAAGCAGTGACCTGCTTTTTAAATTATATGAACAAAAAATATTCAATTTTATTTGGAACGGAAAGCCAGACAAAATTAAAAGGGCCTATTTATATAATGAATATGAATTCGGAGGGCAGAAATTATTAAATATTAAAGCATTAGACCTCTCACTAAAGGCATCAGTCATACAAAACTTATACTTAAATCCAAACTGGTTCTCTAGTAGATTGGTATGAATGTCTCATCCTATATTCAGGAAGGGCCTTTTTCCCTTTATTCAGATTACACCTGCTCACTTTCAGTTGTTTGAAAAGGAAATAATCTCCAAAATATCATTATTTTTTAAACCAGCCTTATAAAGTTGGTTACAATTTCAATTTAATCCACCTGAAAAGACAGAACAAATAATGCAACAAATATTGTGGTTAAACTCAAATATACTAATAGAAGAAAAAAAAACATATTTTTCAAAGAAATAAAAAATAAAAAAAGGTATAATTTTAGTGAATGGTATCACAATTAGGACTGGTGGAGTTACGTCATACATGCAGCTAACACAGACATATGGAAATGTCTGCTCTACCCAAAATTACAACCATTAATTGCAGCATTACCACAAAATTTTAAGAGGCAAGTAAAAGGGGAAAAAAGTAAGGAACTTGTATTTCGGCACTGTATTAAAGAACATAAATGGTTAAAGAAAAGTGTGATATATTAAAACATATACCCATTTCATTTAAGGACCAAAAAACTGACAGCTGTACCATATAAATTGCAAAATAGTTGGGAAGAGATTTTCGATATACCCATTCCATGGCACATAGTTTATGAATTGATACACAAAACAACGCAGGATTCAAAACTTCTAATTCTTCCATTTAAATGACTATACAAAATTATTGCAACCAATAGAATGTTATATATATGGGGGATACAATCTTCTCAGTTTTGAAGATTTTGCTGTGAGGAGGCAGAGTCATTAGATCATTTATTTTGGCATTGTAGCTCGTTTTTGGTCATTGGTCCAGAAATGGCTGAAGAATTGCAACATTTGCCTAGAACTAATGCTGCAGATAGAAATACTGGGTGATTTGAAAAGCCATAGTCATTCAATCCATAAAATAATTATTATTTTAGCAAAAATGTTTATTTTTAATTTACAATCTGTAGAAGCTATGAGAATAGAAAGGTTCAGTACTTTTGTGAAGCATCACAGCACAATAGAGAAATTTATGGCAAATAGAAATTCAAAATGGAGGATGTTGAGAGATAGTTGGTAGGGGTTGAATGGGGGGACTAATAACAAGATAACCAATGTAAAACATATGGGATCTGTAAAATGCATATAGGTTGAGGAATTTTGTGAAATAGCACAGTTACAAATAGAAATCAAACTGGATGGACATCAGAAATAGAGGACGGAATAAAAGCAAACAAATAGAACTATTGTAAAATAGATTGTGTCTGTAAAATGTGTATAAGATGTATAAACTGAAGATAGAAGCCTAAGTGTTTATTAGTTTACTCCAATTGTGGGACGGGTGGTATGGTTTGCGGGGAATAGTAAAGGTATATTCTTAAAAAAGTATGTATGTCTATATGTGTATATGTATGTATATGGATATATTTACCAAAAAATATATAAGGGGGATTGGAAATTATGCAGACAATTACATTGATGGAAGCAACAATCTTTCCGCAATATTAAGCTGATCCACCCTTAAAAAAAAGTATAGGGTGAGTCTATAGGGTTAGTCTGTATGGTTAACAGTATAGGGTTAGTTAATGGGGTTAGTCTATATGGTTAACAGTGTAGGGTGAGTCTATAGGGTTAGTCTGTATGGTTAACAGTGTAGGGTGAGTCTATGGGGTTAGTCTGTATGGTTAACAGTATAGGGTTAGTCTAAATGGTTAACATGATATGGGGTTAATATACATGGTTAACAGTATAGGGTTAGTCTATATGGTTAACAGTATATGGTTAGTATATATGGTTAACAGTATAGGGTTAATATACATGGTTAACAGTATAGGGTTAGTCTATATGGTTAACAGTATATGGTTAGTATATATGGTTAACAGTATAGGGTTAGTCTATAGGGTTAACAGTATAGGGTTAAACTACGTACATGGTTAACAGTATAGGGTTGGTCTATATGGTTAACAGTATAGGGTTAGTATATATGGTTCACAGTATAGGGTTAATCTATAGGGTTAGCCAATTTATTTCCCAGAAGTAGCAATATAGTTTGGTCACTTATTTTGACGCTACAAGTCCTCTAGAAGTCATAACGCAACAAATGTCATCAAAGCGCGCAACATAACAGTTTACTGTCTACACTCGGTTTGTTGTTTTTATGAAATAGTTTAAATTAAAACATTTTTAATCATAGCTAAAGTTTATATTGTTATGGATTCCGCAACGAGGTCAGCATTTATGGCTGGGACTACAAGTTTGTGTTCCGGATTCCTGCTATGTATCAGTTAAATACTAGCCATCATGAAAGCAGAGCAGGCTAACACTAGCAGTGCTAGTTTAGCTGTGTTTTTGTTCACAGCTGGGCACAAATGTCAGGAGTGAGATGTTTTCCACACAATCACAAGATGAAGATAAGGTGCAGCTGGAAAATGGACAGGGATTTGTCTGCACTAAATACACCACCATCCAGCATCTTAGGAAGAGATCCCCCGGCTGTTAGCTCGGCTGAGAGAAAAGGAAATCCTGATTTCTAAGTACAACAAACTTTCTGTAACCCAGGAAAACCAAATCTCAGTTTTAAATGCCTCCTATAGCAAACTTGCCAGTGAGTTGGGCGGCATTGATCTGTCCCAACCAACGGACAGATGTTCAGCACAACTCCGCGACCCACGGGAGACAGGACACTCGCAAGGCGATACTCCAATATTGACACCATCTTCACTCACGTATTTTTTACCGACCTTTAGTTTTAGACGATCTGAGGAACTTAGGGAGGACTACAGAAAAAACATCTAACACCCTCACTAGCACAGGGAAGAGAATAATTATCTCTGGCCCCCTCCCATGCTACCGAAGAGGTTCAGAACGTTTTAGCCGACTCTGCCCTGAACAAGTGCATGAAAAAAATGTGCAATGACAGGAATGTCTATTTTTGTGACAACTTTGATTTGCTGTGGGAGCAACCATCACCTTTAAAAAGAGATGGGATTCACCCTAACCACAGGAGTTATTTCCGACAACATCGCAAACAATTTTCTTAGATACATTGCTTGAACTGCATTGTTGGTTAAGTAAGCATTTCAATGTAAGGTCTACAACTGTTATATTCGGCGAATGTGAAAAATAAAATGTAATTTGATTTTGATTTGATCCATTTGCAGCGGGAGGTGTTCAGTGCTTTGAGGGCACTATGGTATAGGAGCATAGTGTTGGTCTATGGGATTAGTCTATATGTTTAACAGTATAGGGTTAGTCTATAGGGTTAGTCTATAGGGTTGGACTACAGGGTTTGTCTATATGTTTAGTATAAAGGATTAGTCCATATGATTAGTATATAGGGTTAGTCTATATGTTTAATAGTATCGGGTTAGTCTATATGTTTAATAGTATAAGGTTAGTCTATATGAATTAGTCTATATGTTTAACAGTATATGGTGAGTCTATAGGGTGGTCTATATGTTTAATATTAAACATATAGACTAACCCTATACTGTTAAACATATAGACTAACCTTATAATGTTACATTTATAGACTAACAATATAGACTAAACCTATATGGTTAAACATATAGACCACCCTATAGACTAACCCTATATTGTTAAACATATAGACTAATCATATAGACTAACCCTATACTATTAAACATATAGACTAACCCTATACTGTTATAGTATATATGTTTAACAGTATAGGGTTCGTCTATAGAGTTAGTCTATGTGTTTAACAGTACAGGGTTAGTGTATAGGGTTAGTCTATATGTTAACACTATATGGTTAATCTATATTTTTAACATTGCAGGGTTAGTCTATAGGGTTAGTCTATGTGTTTAACATTGTAGGGTAAGTCTTTGTGGTTGTCTATAAATGTAACAGTATAAGGTTTTAATCTATATTTTTAACAATGCAGAGTTAGTCTGTAGGGTAGTGTCACGACTTCCACCGAAGTCGGTCCCTCTCCTTGTTCGGGCTACGTTCGGCAGTCGATGTCACTGGCCTTCTAGCCATCGCTGATCTACTTTTCATTTTCCATTTGTTTTGTCTTTGTCTTACACACCTGGTTTCAATTCCCCAATTACTTGTTCATTATTTACCCTCTGTTCCCCCATGTTTGTTTGTGAGTAATTGTTTATTGTATTGCGGTCCGTATTTGTGACCTTGTATTTATTCGACGTGTATTGTTATATTATTGAGTAAAATTGCTTTCATTACTCATATCTGCTGTCCTGCGCCTGACTCATCTCACCAGCTACACACAGACACATTACAGGTAGTCTATATGTTAAACATATAGATTAACCATATAGTGTTAAACATTGCAGGGTTAGTCTGTAGGATTAATCTATATGTTTAACAGTATAGGGTTAGTCTGTAGGGTTAAACTATATGGTTAATCTATATGTTAAGGGATTTTAGTGGACCTCTGGACTATTTACCTTTCTGTCCTGCCTGAACAGGTGATTTTTAAAGCCTAATTAACTGACAGGGTAGGCCCGTCATTGTAATTAAGAATTTGTGCTTAAAACTGACTTGCCTATTCAAATAAAGGTTACACAACAAAATATTAAGTTCATGCCTTTTTAACTAGGAGGTTTCAAATTAATATATTGTTAGATGTAACCCAATCTACCTTCATTCCGGAGTGTCTTCAGAAACACAGCACTTTGACCGGGCCATGACCAGCTGGCTGCCCGGGCTTACAGGCAGCTGCTTATAACGACTACATGATGACTTTTTGGGTATGAGACTATGACTGAGGGATAGCCTATGACTGAGGTGTACAGGTGAGGGGTGAGAGGTAGCCCATGGGTTGGCGGTAAGGGGGAGGGGTAAGGGTGATGGGTGAGGGTAGGGGTTAGGGTGAAGACTGAGGGTAGGCTGGGATGGAGTTTCGAGAGGCATGAACCAAGAGTTTTAACTAAATCTACAGCGCAATTATAGTTATTAATTAAAACAATAAAAACATCCTAATTACAAATAAAAGCCATAAACTACACTATTAACGAGACATTACAATCTGTAGGCCTATGTGTTTATGTTTGGGCTGTTAGTGTGTGTAAATAGTGCATTGCTAATGTTGTTAATACTACAGCCATATTAGAAGACCGTAACACCTGTTTGTTTGAATGGGCTCTGGCCTCTTGGCTACAGCCTTCATTTAAGTACTGACCACTGTTTCCTGCTCCACACCTATTGCTCTGTGAAATATATGTTGTTTAAATCTGTAAATAAACCAGGCATTGATTCTGATCCCCCCCCCCCCCCTCCCTCCTCCTCCTCCTCTTCCATTTTAGCAACCTGGCTAACATCCCATTACTGTACTTTGTAGGTCAGTACCAGGCTGTTGTCATGGCGCCTTAACGGCCTTATGAGTTCGGTGTCCGACTGTTTACAACAACTTTGCCACATGCACACACCACAGTTCTCGACACAACACAGTCCTCAACACAACAGTTCTCAACATAACACAATCCACAGAACAAAACAGACCTCAGCACATCGTTCAATACAACACATTAATATCCAACCTATAGGCCTGCATCCCTTAAAATAGTTATTCTAGAAATTATTAATTTAAAAGATTTTCTTAAATGTGTATTTTTTTTCTTGGATTGTGATGTTGTCTGTTTTAGTAGTAGTATTTTTATGCAATTGATGTCGATATTGTTGATTGATCAAATTGTTAACATATTGTTGATATAGGCTAATTTGAACTTGCTCGACTGGTGAGAATTAGCTTTAAATTGATACATATTGACATTGGTGTGATAAAATGTGGATTTATGTGTACTGTCTCTGTCAAATAAGTTCAATGAATAAAAATAAACAAATACAGCATTGCATTGATATATAACCTGCTCACGTGAAGCATTTGCACTTCCGCTTTTATCTGAAATCCACTGCTGGAAACAAACTTCAGTAGGACTATAATCCTATTGAGAAAGAACCTGCGTAGAGATAAACAGGGAGCAAGAGAGGAGAAAGGACGTCAAGAGGAAACCATCTGGCATTTCTTAAAAATATATATATATTTCAGGTTAATTTGAATTGGGACCGATACAAGCACATTGACATATTGACAAAACAATATAAGCTAAACCAGCTCCAAAGCCTGCACAATTACGGTTAAACTTGATTTATAAACGTTGCAATATTTTTATAGAATTATACCTATGCTGGATGTGTTGTGGAAGTACAACAAAAATTATCCCAAATCTCCAACAAGGCCTATAGGTTTTCACATAGTTTTTCACTATAGTGGTCTGTAAATGCTTCTTTCACGTGAATATTTCGATTAGATTCTAGTCCCAATGGAAGCACAGAAAACAACCTCAAGACGCTGAAGACAATATGGTAGTAGTGTCTCATCTAAGAGACAACATTAAAATGCTTTAACAGGGTCTTCATCACTCTCCAATCAAAGTGGTGAGATTTTCTTTCAAGTACGTCTACATTTTACTCTAAAAGCGTATAGGTTAGTATATGTATGATAGGCTAGTATATTTAAGATATAGTGTATAGGTTAGTATATTTATGATGTAGAGTATAGGCTAGTAAATGTATGATATAGTGTATAGGTTATGGCTAGTATATTTATCATGAAGAGCAGGCGGATTTCACCCTCAATTGGATGTTGATAGGCACGGTTAACTATATTACACTATATATATATTGTACTGTGGTAGTTATTATTGTATAATAGTATAGTTATAGTAGCCTATTTGACAGTAAATATTATGATTTGACCCTGTGTGTCTGAGTGTTAATTTCGCTCCCGCGCTGAGATTCTAAGGGTTGGGGCTCTAGTCTCTCCGAGCAGATGGATCCGGTCCGGGCTCGAACTCACTGCGCATCTGGCGCTTCCTGCGCTGTCCGCGAGGCTGCTCCACGAGCTAAGCCCTATTAGCACCGTCTACCGCGCAACTGGTGCCTCGCGCACAGACAGCGCGCTTTGCCTGGTTGAAAAGCTTAATCCTCACGTGCGACAACTGGCCTTCATCAAGCCTCGAGGCAAAACAATCGAATTACTTAATTTACTCACGGGCTTGTGGGCCTTGAGAACTTAATTTTTTATTAAAAAGCATATATTAGGCTAAACCTTCCATAATGTGTGTGTTTCATGATTTTGTTTTGTGGTTATAATTTCTCATTTGAATTATGATGTTATTTAGAAGAAATGCAGTATAATATTATTGAGATGAGTGAGTGTTGTGGTGGTTATTTAGGGGTAGGCCTGAGACCTGTATAGGAACAGATGGAGAAATTGTTTGTTAATTAAAGATTAAGAGTAAATAACGGCGTCTTAAGGGCCTGTCTGCCTGCCTGCCTGCCTGCCTGCCTGTCTGTCGGTCTGTCTGCCTGTCGGTCTGCATGTCGGTCGGTCTGTAGCGGGGTCTGTGGTGACTGGTCCTTATAATGACACAAGTCATAATTTAAATATCACACCAATGCAGTTCAAACACAACCGCTGTTTAAGTTTAACATTGGTTAACGTGTCTGCGCGCATGTTGAAGTTGCCGGTTTTGAGTGGAGTGGGCGGGTGGATTTAGCATCTCCTGGAGTAATTTCGATAATTCGGGTTAAATAAGCAGAGCTCCGGGCTTTAAAACACTAAAAGCACCGTTCTGCCCTTGCGCTTAGACTCGCTTAATGTTCTCTCACCCTCCCTCTCTCCTTCTCTCTCCCTCAGTGCGTGTGTTATATCTGACAGACTGCTAGAGTAGTTCAGCACTGAGGCAGACAGACAGAGAGCTGCAGGGCCTGACCGGAAGCACAGCCTTCTGTTATTCCACATGTATCTTTTCCTCTCTACACTCCTCTCTCAATTCAATTCAATGGGCTTTATTGGGAAACATATGTTAACATTGCCAAAGCAAGTGAGGTAGATAATATACAAAAGTGAAATAAACAATAAAAATGAACAGTAAACATTCCACTCACAGAAGTTCCAAAAGCATAAAGACATTACAAACGTCATATTATGTATATATACAGTGTTGTAACAAATCCCTCCTCTCTCTCTACCAGCAGACGCTCCTGTCTCTCTACTGGACAGTTACCAGCAGACCTTCCTCTCTCTCTCTCTACCAGCCCCTTACCTGCAAACCCCCCTTTCTCTCTACCTTCCTCTCTCTCTACCGGCAGACCTCTCTCTCTACTGGACAGTAACCAGCAGACCCTCCTCTCTCTCTACCCTCCTCTCTCTCTACTGGCAGACCATCCTATCTCTCTATCCTCTCTCTCTACCGGCTGTTATCAACAGGCTCTCTCTCGCTCTTTCTTTCACTTTCTCTCGCTCTCTCGCTCTACCGGCCTGTTTACCATCTAACTGGCTCCAGGTGAGTGCGGGTGGTTGAGATCATCATACTGACCGCTGTCTCGCACTGGCCTCCCGGTCTTAACCGAATATTAAACGGTATAATAAGCTGACCTCCATTCATGCGCCCGCCACTCACACAATGGCGTCAGAGTATTGTTTCGACCTGCGCTTGAGCCCCGGTTGAAGAGGCTCTATCCAAGCCGAAAAAGAAAAGAGATGAGTCGGTATCTCAGTTTCTCTCATGAGCTGAAGCCCTATCACCCTTCCGCCCGAGCGCAGAGCAGAAACACACACACACACAAACTTACCCTGGTGATATCACAAAGCCTTAACAATTCACTGTGAAATACCATTTTGTTAGCCTATAAATGTATGTTATAAATGTCCATGTTCCATTAGCGACATAAGAGAAAAGGAACGAGGTTTATTCCTCAGAGCTGTTAGCAGAAATTATCTCCTGATTGTTCTCGTTATTAATCTCCACGAAATGATCTTCTTCCCAGGTAGTGCACGCATTCAATATTTATGATTCCGATCAAAACATAAAATCTTCGTTATTTCCAAATACATCTGGAGCATATTTTTACTGTTTAATGTCGAGTCTATTAGATTTAAAAACAATGAGGATAACATAATAATAATAACCACAATAAAATGTCTGTAAATAGACACAATAATGGCAATAATTAAACACCAATAATAAGGATAACAATAACAATAAAACATCAATAATAATAGTACTAGTAATGGGCTCGTAATATGCTAATAGTAGTAGTTATAATAATTGGTTTAATAGAGATTCGGCGACGTGCACGGCAATGGAGTGCTATGTTTGAAAAAATGAAAAACATTAAACACATTTAGTTTAAACGAAAATAGATTTGTAAGTAATAATCAATATATAAACCAGGGGATGTTTTAAAAGCAACTTACATTTCTGTTGAACATCCAATTCCTGTTGTAATAGCCTAGGTTTAATCCATGTGGGTGAAACGAAGAAAGCAAATACAAACGAGAAAATGTCCACAAAAATTGATGAAAGAGTGTCGGTTCCTTATTAGGGAAGATACAATATTTATTCCTTGTCTCTTGGGATGGAAGCAGCTCTTCTATTGTCCTCCATCCATTCCTCAGTGCTGATGCTTAATTTTCTAACTATATTATCAGGGGACCACCGACGACATCACAACAGAAATACCCTGCAAGTACAAAATCGGCGCGCCAGCCGGTGTGACTGGTACAGAGGGGAAACGCTCCGGTTTCACCAGCTTTCTGCGGCTCTACGCAGGGACTTTTTACATTTCTTTCGTTTTGGGGATTTTAACGGAAATCGTTTATTTGATCAAGCGGGTTACCGGAGCAAGAACATGTCAGCCACATTTCCCGGCCTGGTCCATGATTCCGAGGTATTTATTTACTATCACTCTTCTTCATTCTTCATTATAAATAACATTAAGGAATATTCTCTATCAGTTATATTAATCACAACTGTTTGTGAGACTACATGCAGATTTAGAGTACAAATCATTGTGAATGGGTCTCCAGAAAACAGGGCTTCGTATATCGTGGGACCGGGGATAGGACTGTCTTGGTGTAATGGGGGTTGTTTTAGTGTGGAGAGAGAGAGGCAGATGAGCCTCCTGTGTGTAAAACCAGTAACAGAAGTGATTAGAACATTATGGTGGCTCATCCTACTCACCTGCCATCCGGCTCGCGTAAAGCTGAGACCGCAGTTCGATAGTAATAATATACAAATAAAAATAGAGCAACATGAGCTCTAAAACGATGAACCCAGCATGACAGAACCGTGAACAACATGCACATACAAACACCATGGGCTCGTGGAATGACATATGCATGTATTTTTTTCTAAGCGTCTTGTGTGTTTCAGTTGTGTCAACGTGTGTGAGAACATGTTTGGGAGACAGCTGGCAGTTAAAGAGATTGTAAATGAAATGACACTGCTGAGATTTTCCTTTCCTTTCTTCCTCTCAGATACGTCATGACGGGTCCAACAGTTATCGTCTGATGCAACTCGGTTGCCTCGAGAGCGTTGCCAACTCTTCGGTGGCCTACAGCTCGTCCTCGCCGCTCACAGCCTACCCCCCGGCGGCCACAGAGTTCGCCTCGCCCTACTTCTCCACCAACCACCAGTACACCCCCCTGCACCACCAGTCCTTCCACTATGACTTCCAGCACTCCCACCCAGCCGTGGGCCCAGAAGCATATGGCCTCAACTCTCTCCACTCCGGGCAGTACTACCAGCAGATTCACCATGCAACACATGGAGATGCAGACTTCATCAACCTGCACAGTGCCCGTGCACTCAAGTCCTCGTGCCTGGATGATCAGCAGAGGCGCGAGTTGGGCTGCCTGGACGCTTACCGGCGACATGACCTGTCTTTGATGACGTCACACGGCGGACAGTATAGCATGCACCACGACCAGAGGCTCCTGCCTGCGGCAGGTCTGGGGCTCCCAACCCCTGGGGCGGATGACCTGCAGGTACCTCCTCTCCTCTCTTGTCTTGTCTTCTCTCCCCTACTCTCCTCTCTTGTCTTCTCTCCCCTTCTCTCCTCTGTTCCTCTCCTCTCTGCTCCTCTCCTCTCCTTTTCTCTCCTCTCCCCTCTTCTCAACTCCTCTCCACTCCTTTCTGCTCCTCTCCCCTCCCCTTACCCTCCCCCTTCACCTCTCCCCTCCTATCTTCTCCTCTCCCCTACTTCTCACCTCTTCTCACCTCCTCTCCACTCCTTTCTGTTCCCCTCCTATCTTCTCCTCTCCCCTAATCCCTGCTCCTCTCCCCTACTCCCTGCTCCTCTCCTCTCCTCTCCTCTCCTCTCTTCTCTTCTCTTCTCTTCTCCTCTCTTCTCCTCTCCTCTCCTCTCCTCTCCTCTCCTCTCCTCTCCTATCTTCTCCTCTCCCCTAATCCCTGCTCCTCTCCCCTACTCCCTGCTCCTCTCCTCTCCTCTCCTCTCCTCTCCTCTCCTCTCCTCTCCTCTCCTCTCCTCTCCTCTCCTCTCCTCTCCTCTCCTCTCCCATCTTCTCCTCTCCTCTCCTCTCCCCTACTCCCTGCTCCTCTCCACACCTCTCCTGTCTTTTTACTCCTCTCTCCTCTCCCGTCATCTCCCCTCCTCTCTGCTCATCTCCTCTTCCTTCCTCTCCACTCCACTCTTCTCCTCTCCCCCACTGTTGTAATCCTGATCAAACACCAAGTCTGAACACAGCTGCTGACATTTTTTATCCAATAGCCACACTGGCTATAATGAACTACAAAGTCATTTTCAGGCCCTAACTGAGAGAGACACAGACACAGACACAGACACAGACACAGACAGACAGACAGACAGACAGACAGACAGACAGACAGACAGACAGACAGACAGACAGACAGACAGACAGACAGACAGACAGACAGACAGACAGACAGACAGACAGACAGACAGACAGACAGAGTACTCACCGTGTATATAACCCGTTTAAGAATGGACATTGCCATTGACATTGCCATTGTTCCACCATTTTAAAGTAGTCAACTGGGTCTTGATTCCTATCAGTTGGGAAAAATCAGACAATGAATTAGAACAAAATGTACTACTTTAAAATGGATGTAGTCTCAATGGCGCCCGTGCTGTAACATACGCTATAATGGCACAGATACAAAGATGAGTCCTCTATCTATCTCTATGGTCAGAGTCCGTCTCCGCCCTTTCCAGACACAGACACTAGCCCAGCTCTGTTCCCTCTCACGCGTTGCAGTCCTTTTGAAAAGCAGCAGGAGGAGGGTTCAGTCAAAATAGAAACAGAACATTCCATGTATGACAGTCGATACCTACATTAGGCTAATATTATACTCGATGGAGAGAAATTGAATCAAAATGGGTCAAATGAAGATGAAGTAATCTAGAACAAAAGGAAATAGAATAAATGCTGCATTTAAACGGTTAATCTGAGAAATCCACTTCCATTATGCAGTCCACCCTCTACTTTACCCCATATGCACGTGACATATATTTTAACTATTCTTTTAGATGTAAAGAAATAGTGTGTGTGTGTGTGTCCGGCTGGTGAGGCGGTGTGAAGCCGCTGTGTCTCTCTCCTCTGAAAGGCGGATTAAGGGATCCGGGTTCGCGGCACAATGGGTCGCGGGAGCTCCATAAAGCACCGTAGTTTATCCAATTACCGACTTAATGTCAATCAACCGGTTCTTTATGCAGCAACATCTGAGCTGCGGCTCCGGTTAAACACGCTACACGGGACAGAAAAATCATTCCTTTATTACAATATTCCGTTTTAAACTGAACAACCAAACTGCTAGGATACCAGAAGTAATTCAACTGGTAGGATAATATATATTTACTCAATTAATCATATTAATATAGAGCTATTGTAGAACTACTTTACTCGTAAGTAATATTAATATAGGTTTAAATTATAACTAATTGATCAACACTATTAATATAGGGTTATGTGATAACTACTTGATTAATAATATGTTTTTATTTAACTACTTGATTCGTAATATTAATATAAGTTTATATGTGTATTATTAATTATATTTGTTTTTGTAAATAATAAAACAAATATTTTATTGTCACAAACACCTGATAGGTTTAATGTGTTGTTTTACAGGGTCAGTCATAGTAGTATGATAGGTCATGTTCTACAGGGTCAGTCATAGTAGTATGATAGGTGTTGTTTTACAGGGTCAGTCATAGTAGTATGATAGGTGTTGTTTTACAGGGTCAGTCATAGTAGTACAGCGCCACTGGAGCACATTAGGGTTAAATTCCTTGGTCAAGGGCACATCGACTGATAGATTAATCTGATAACTACTTTATTAATATTGATAAAGGTTCATATTATAACTAGTTCATTAATATTATAGGTGTATAGGATGACTACTTTACTAATAATATTAATATAGGTGTATATGATAACTTCTTTACTAATAATATTAATATAGGTGTATATGATAACTACTTTATTAATAATATAGGTGTATATGATAACTACTTTACTAATAACATTAATATAGGTGTATATGTTAATATTAATATAGGTGTATATGATAACTACTTTATTAATACTATTAATATAGGTGTATATGATAACTACTTTATTAATACTATTAATATAGGTGTATATGATAACTACTTTATTAATAATATTAATATAGGTGTATATGATAACTAGTTCATTAATATTAATATAGGTGTATATGATAACTACTTTATTAATAATATTAATATAGGTGTATATGATAACTAGTTCATTAATATTGATATAGGTGTACGTGATAACTATTTTTCTAATAATATTAATATAGGTGTATATGATAACTACTTTATTAATAATATTAATATAGGTGTATATGATAACTAGTTCATTAATATTGATATAGGTGTACGTGATAACTATTTTTCTAATAATATTAATATAGGTGTATATGATAACTACTTTATTAATAATATTAATATAGGTGTATATGATAACTAGTTCATTAATATTGATATAGGTGTACGTGATAACTATTTTTCTAATAATATTAATATAGGTGTATATGATAACTACTTTACTAATAATATTAATAACATAGCGTACCATAGCATAGTAAAATAGTCTCCTTTTAGGATCTGTAACAATAATTATTATAATAATGGGGATGGTGTTCTAGATCCAATTGCCTACCATATTTTTTTTTCCTGTTGTGAATATTATCTTATTTAGACTATGATGGTGATGAGGATAACCGATATTGTGATTCTGATTATAAGAATATTGTTTTTATTTAAAGTTCATATATTTCAATATGTCACCATCTTTGCCACTTTCGTTATGTAGATTGTTATTAGACATGTGAGTGGTCTGTTGGTAGGCAGGGTAGAAAGACACACACGGGCCATTAGAATAGGTCTTCGCCCTTCTTTAGAAAATAAAGGCACGTGAACCTGAGTAGAACAGATGCGGTCTGATCCAGCGCGCGCAGAAACAGACATAGCATCTTTGAGAACATAAAGAGATTTTCATGCTCAACAAAAGAGCTGCCACACCTTTCCCCCGTCAGGCTCCCTAACCCTAACCCTTTCTCCTGTTAGACACTTAATGTATGCAAGACCTTTGCGTTTTGTATATTGATTTTATAATCACTTTAGCTTCGGAGTAAAAATATACTATAGAGACAGAGTTTGTTAAAAAGACTTACACGGCCTGTTCCGTGTGGCATGAGATAGACAGCCGAGTGTTTTATTTTAAACAGGGCTGTGTCTGTGCTCGACCGCCTTGCGGCTCACACCGGGGATTAACGAGGTTCTTGTTCCTAGGCCATCATTGTAAATAAGAAGTTGTTCTTAACTGACTTGCCTAGTTAAATAAATATAATAGTAATCATGCATTAATAATGTCCAGGGAGAAACAAATGAGAATCAAAAAAGAGACACATTCAGCTCCGCACAGTGCGTCAACTTCAGGATGGGCGAGAACGCTCAGCCCACGGTGGCGTGTGTGTGTGGATATCTGCGCCTACCTGTTGTTACCGATCCTAACCACAAATGTGGTAGCATGTAAAACCTGTTAAAAATGCCCGCGTGCAAAGCCTGGTATCAGAATGACTGAGGAACACGGGCTCTATTTTAAAGGAAGAGTGGATTAACTGCCTTGTTCAGGGGTAGAAGGACAGATGTATATCTTGTCAGCTCGGGGATTCGATCTTGCAGCCTTCCGGTTACTAGGCCAACGCTCTAACCACTAGGCTACTTGCTACCACATTCTTTATTGTTATTATTCATACGATTATTATTATTATTATTGCTGTTGTTGTTATTATTAATAATGTGACACCGTTTCAGGGCTCCGTCGAGGCGCAGTGCGGGCTCATGCTCAATGGCCAAGGTGGCGTCATCCGAAGAGGTAAGGCACCTTACAACACACACTTTAGACACACATTAACATGAATACCCATCTCTTTCTCTGTCTGGTAAACTGAAGAATCGAACAGACAAGACGGAATCTAAATCAAGTGAAAATATATTGTTGTTGAATTAGCCAATATTATGACACACCACGGTACTATTTTACATTTTCTGTCAGATTGTATTTAAAGTTGTTAAATTAGTATGTGAAATGTCCTATCATGCATGCAGGCACTTTCACTTCAAACCAGACAATTCTACTACTCTGCCTGAAGCTGTAATGTCGGATTTCCTTCACGCTTTCAGTACAACTTCCATTGTAGAATAGAGTGTGCATAATCCTCTGATCAGTCATTCTCAAACCAACTCTATTATGAAAAGTAACAATGAAAATAATAAATAAAAATCATATTGCCTAACAACAACAACAAGAAACTATAATATTAATAATAACAATAACAGTTATAGTAATTGTTATAATGACAGCAATAATAACAGTTATAGTTGCTTGATAGTAATAATTACAGCTTTAATAACAGTAAAAGCAGTAATAACATAACTAATAAAAAAATCCTGAAAAAAGGTGGTTTGCTTGATAGGTTGTTTTAAAGTGTTTATGGGATGGCAGGTAGCCTAGTGGTTAAGAGTGTTGGGCCAATAACCAATAAGTCGCTGGTTTGAATCCCGAGCTAGGTGAATCATCTTTTGATGTGCCGTTGAGCAAAGAACTTAACCCTAATTGCTTCTGTAAATGCATTTAAAATGTCTAAAACCATAGTTTTGGCATTTTATCCATGAAATGTAATACGAATTTATGCCAATTGCCTCTGTTTATAGTTTATCAAAGTGAATTTAAGGTAGCCTGAACATGTGAAAATGGGTTTGGTGTCTCTAGCTTGAACGGTTCAAGAGCTACTGTTGGTATATTATTTTATGCAAAATATACAGTACATACTTATAGTAGATAAACGTTTTAAAATAGTTTACGCTCTAGAGCGGGCGGAATACATGGAATTATAATTCATCTAGAGTTGTGCTTTCACTTTAGCAAGAACAGCTAACAATCATTTAACAGTGTTATCCTTCACAGTAATAACTGAAGGATGTTTTTATTTCTTCTTTATTTCTTTAATTTCACCTTTATTTAACCGGGTAGGCCAGTTGAGAACAAGTTCTCATTTACAACTGCGACCTGGCCAAGATAAAGCAAAGCAGTTCGACAAAAAACAACACAAAGTTACTCATTTCATAGTGTTGGCCTTCACAGTAATAACCAAATTATGTTTTGATAATTTCATTGTGTTGGCCTTCACAATAATAACTGAAATATGTTTTCATGTCATTAGTAAAGACTTATGACTGTTTTTATTATTTGTTATCATTGATAAATTGGAAATTAACTGTATAATGAAATATAGCCTAATGATGTAGAACGAGATAATTCGAACTCTGAAATACTGTTTCTGCTGATTTTAATCCACGAAACTGTTGACACAAGACTTTTCCAGATGTTCAGCGTGGTAAAATTAATATCAATTTTAAAAAATGAAAATAAGATAAAAAACAACAACATTTTAGCTTGAGCTTGGTAAGGAGAACAAAGAGCGAACTGCTTTCCTGGAATTTTTACCTGTTATCTGTTGCTGTGATAGTATTTTTCAGTATTTCATCATCTCCACATCTATCACTCCAGGATTAATGCTAAATTGTAATTATTTTGCCTCTATGGCCTATTTATTGTCTTCCTCCCTACTCTTCTACATTTGTACATAGATTTTTGTATTCTGTTATTGACTGTGTTTGTTATGTGTAACACTGTGTTGTTGTTTTTGTCGCACTGCTTTGCTTTATCTTGGACAGGTCGCAGTTGTAAATGAGAACTTGTTCTCAACTAGCCTACCTGGTTAAATAAAGGTGAAAAAAATAAAATAAATAATGTTTACCTTATCACTCTCTGTTGCTGTAGTAGTATTTTTACCTGTTATCTGTTGCTGTGATCTATCAAATACGTCGTTATTTTTCTGTTATTCTCTAGCTTTACATACGTGTAATTTTCCACTAAGCAGCCTGTATCTAGTTGTTTAATAAACAGTGCAGGTGCGTGTGTGTGTTACTCTGTCTTGGTGTTGTGTTTTGGAGAGTTCTGGAGGATTGATACGGGAATCCCTCCGCTATCACTTTCGGTTAATGGTGTGCAGGATTTAGCCGCGAGCTCCACTGCTCCAACCATCACAACCAATAATCTTTGCTTTACCTCGCGCTCCCGTATCGATAGCTTCTCTCGCCTCCGGCGGCCGCTTTGATATGCTAATGCAGCGCGGCCCGAATTCAGCTGAGATCATATTAATGTTGTTCTTTCTGACGCCGGCTTTGGCGCCATGAATATTCACACAACCTTTTTCAAAAGAAATGTCTCCAGAAACGCGGCTCCTACTTAGAGCAGTGTCTGTGTTTTAATCACCAGTATCCCACCAAGCCTTCAGCATCTGATCAAGCTTATCACCAGACGTGTGCCCTCTACGTGCATGCGCCCTCTCTCAGACGGCTGCTGGGTTTGTGTGGGCTGTGCTGTCTTGTGACAGGTGCTCTAAACATTGTTTTTAAAATAGGAAGAGAATGACATTTGGCCCGTGTCTCTTTTTCTTTAATTTTCGTGGCAAACTTGTAAAAGGCGCTTGATTCCGCGTGTGATCCCGCCGCCGCTCGCGCCGCCGCCCGAGGCTACTCTCCACTGCTTAAATAGCGCTATCGCCTCTGGGCCCACGCGCTCCACCGCACTACCGGCAAAAGCTCTTTTTCCATTGCCCGTGGCAACATAAAATACAAACTACTTTGATTCAAAACATTTTTTGAGGAATTAATATGATGTGAACTCACAGCTTTCAGAGACGTGAGTCTGACTGACAGGCCAGGCAGGAAACTGTCACACAGCTGGACTTCACACACGACTATCACACTCACATACACAAGCACAAGCACACGCACGTGTTTATTTGTTGTGTTACTGTGTTGTGTCTAGGAGGTACCTGTGTGGTGAACCCGACAGATCTGTTCTGCTCTGTCCCTGGCCGTCTGTCCCTCCTGAGCTCAACCTCCAAATATAAAGTCACCATCGCTGAGGTGAAGAGACGCCTCTCGCCTCCAGAGTGTCTCAACGCCTCACTACTGGGCGGAATCCTCCGCAGGTACACACACACACACACACACACACACACACACACACACACACACACACACACACACACACACACACACACACACACACACACAAATGATAACAAAAACACGAACAATAGAGTAAAACATTTGTATTTTAGGTTCTGATGACAGTTTTACACTCATGAGGTTTTTCTGAAAGTGATCGGTATTGTATTGTTGATACTCATGTTTCATTGATAGTGACGTGATTATATATGCTGGGGTTACACATTCATACATGGCAAAACAGATAGGCAAAAAGTAATACAAAGAAAATAGATTTGAAGTGTCTGTTATCTGAGAGATAAACAGATGCCTTATGTTAATTTGACCCAGTTTCTCACAGCAGAAAAAGAATCCTGTAGCAACAAGGAATGGGAATTATTATGTGGATTATAATTAATGGGAATGTTTTATAGTGGTTAATTCATTTTTGGTATTGATGTGAAGATGTGATCATGTATTTTAATGCAGAGCTAAGTCTAAGAATGGTGGTCGTTGTCTGAGAGAGAAGTTGGATCGACTTGGACTCAACCTGCCAGCTGGACGGAGAAAAGCTGCCAACGTTACACTCCTCACCTCTCTGGTGGAAGGTAGGAATAATTGATCACTCTATCAATTTACACCAAATAAAACTCATCCTTCTATCAATCTACACCTAATAAATCTCATCCCTCCATCAATCTACACCTAATAAAACTCATCCCTCTATCAATCTACACCTAATAAAACTCATCCCTCTATCAATCTACACCTATTAAAATTCCCTCCGCTATCAATCTACACCTAATAAAACTCATCCCTCTATCAATCTACACCTAATAAAACTCATAATTCTATCAATTTACACCTATTAAAATTCCCTCCGCTATCAATCTACACCTAATAAAACTCATCCCTCTATCAATCTACACCTAATATAACTAATCCCTCTATCAATCTACACCTAATAAAACTCATCCCTCTATCAATCTACACCTCCTAGTAAAACTCATGACTCTATACTATTATGTTTGTAGGTGAGGCGCTCCACCTGGCTAGAGACTTTGGTTATACGTGTGAGACAGAGTTTCCTACCAAGGCAGTAGGAGAACACCTTGCCAGTCAACACAATGAACCCAAGGAGACCAACGCACGCAAGAAGATGGTGCTGGCCACCAAGTAAGACACACACACACACGCACCCTTATTTACTCTTATATATAGATTTTTTTCACTCTTTATTCAATGCACACTTTATTTTATTTATGTGTCAATTAATCCCGAATGGGATTGGTTGCCAGTTGACATGAAAATACACATTTTATTCATTGATTAATTCTGAAAATAAAAAATAAAACATTCAGAGACACACACACTGAACCCTTAACCTCTAACCCCTAACCTATGACATTTAGGCAGATCTGTAAAGAGTTTCAGGACCTGTTGAGTCAGGACCGTTCTCCTCTTGGCTCCTCCAGACCCACACCTATACTGGACCTGGATATACAGAGACACCTCACACACTTCAGGTACGCACACACACACACACACACACACACACACACACACACACACACACACACACACACACACACACACACACACACACACACACACACACACACACACACACACACACACACACACACACACACACACACACACTAATATGCAAAGTCCTAAAAATAGTCAAAGCCACTCTGCTACCCAAGGGTTAGAGGTTAGGGTTAGGGTTAGCTTCTACCCCCAAGTCATAGACTGTTCTCTCTGCTACCCCCAAGTCATAGACTGTTCTCTCTGCTACCCCCAAGTCATAGACTGTTGTCTCTGCTACCCCCAAGTCATAGACTGTTGTCTCTGCTACCCCCAAGTCATAGACTGTTGTCTCTGCTACCCCCAAGTCATAGACTGTTGTCTCTGCTACCCCCAAGTCATAGACTGTTGTCTCTGCTACCCCCAAGTCATAGACTGTTGTCTCTGCTACCCCCAAGTCATAGACTGTTGTCTCTGCTACCCCCAAGTCATATACTGTTGTCTCTGCTACCCCCAAGTCATAGACTGTTCTCTCTGCTACCCCCAAGTCATATACTGTTGTCTCTGCTACCCCCAAGTCATAGACTGTTCTCTCTGCTACCCCCAAGTCATAGACTGTTGTCTCTGCTACCCCCAAGTCATAGACTGTTCTCTCTGCTACCCCCAAGTCAAAGACTGTTCTCTCTGCTACCCCCAAGTCATAGACTGTTCTCTCTGCTACTGCACTGCAAGCGGTACTGATGCACCAAGTCTGGAACCAACAGGACCCTGAACAGCTTCTACCCCCAAGACGGCTAAATAGTAAAATGGTTAACCAAATAGTTAGTAAAATAGTTAACTAAATAGTTAGTAAAATAGTCAGCTACACTTACCATCTGCATTGACTCTTTTTGCACTAACTTTAACTCTTCATATACATTGCTATCACCTCGTATCCCTGCACATAGATTCAGTACTGGTACCATGTGTATATAGCCAAGTTATTACCTCATACCCCTGCACATGGTCTCAGTTTATTTTACCTTTATTTAACCAGGCAAGTCAGTTAAGAACAAATTCTTATTTTCAATGACAGCCTAGGAACAGTGGGTTAACTGCCTGTTCAAGGGCAGAATGACAGATTTGTACCTTGTCAGCTCGGGGGTTTGAACTTGCAACCTTCCGGTGTCCAACGCTCTAACCACTAGGCTACCCTGCCGCCCCCAGTACTGGTACCATGTGTATATAGCCAAGTTATCGTTACTCATCGTGGATTTATTATTACCTGTTGTTTACCAAGCATGTGACACATAACATTTATATTTATTATGGATCCCCGTTTGCTGCAACCAAGGAAGCAGATTGTCTTCCTGGGGTCCGGCAAAATTAAGGCAGTTATACAATTTAAAAAACATTACAATACGTTCATAACATATTTCACAACATATTAAGTGTGTGCCCTCAGGCCCCTACTCTACTACCACATATCTACAACGCAAAATCCATGTGTACGTGTGTGTATAGTGCATATGTTTGCATGCGTCTGTGCCTATGTTTGTGTTGCTTCACAGTCCCCACTGTTCATAAGGTGTATTTTTTTGCCTGTTTTTAAATCTGATTCTACTGCTGCATCAGTTACCTGATGTGGAATAGAGTTCCATGTAGTCATGGCTCTATGTAGTACTGTGTGCCTCCTATAGTCTGTTCTGGACTTGGGGACTGTGAAGAGACCTCTGGTGATATGTGTTGTGGGGTATGCATAGGTGACTGAGCTGTGTGCCAGTTGTTTAAACAGACAGCTTAGTGCTTTCAACCAGCTTCACTACTAATGTCTGTGCTTAGGGTTATATAATGTGTATTTATTTATATGTGTGTGTGTATTCTCCAGTCTGATCACCCATGGGTTTGGGACTCCGGCGGTGTGCGCAGCTCTTAGCACCTTCCAGACCGTTCTCAGTGAGATGCTCAACTTCCTGGACAAACAATCTGCTGCTGGGAACCATGGGAAAACCTCAGGTCAGGAGACGGAAAAGACCGGAAACGCCCGTAAAAACAGCGAACCGCTCAATAAAGAGGAGAAAGCTGAAAAGACAGAGTAACCCCTTCCCTGTGCCTTGGGAGGATGAGCTATAGAGGCAGATATGTTTATTAATTCTGAACAACAGGAAATAGAGACATGGACTTCTGGTCACCGCCATCTGGGAGCCAACGGGAGAGGAGCACACTGTTCTTCCTTCAGCCTCCACCTGAACAGTGCAATTAATGCCATCAGAGTGTTTACCATTTTAGAATTGTGAGACTGGGGTCTGGGGTTACCATGTTGGTGAGACTGTGAGACTGGGGTTACCAAGTTGGTGAGAGTGTGAGACTGGGGTTACCATGTTGGTGAGAGTGTGAGACTGGCGTTACCATGTTGGTGAGAGTGTGAGACTGGGGTTACTATGTTGGTGAGACGGGGTCTGAGGTTACCATGTTGGTGAGAGTGGGGTTACTATGTTGGTGAAACTGGGGTTACTATGTTGGTGAGAGTGTTAGACTGGGGTTACTATGTTGGTGAGAGTGTGAGACTGGCGTCTGGGGTTACTATGTTGGTGAGAGTGTTAGACTGGGGTCTGGGGTTACTATGTTGGTGAGACTGGGGTTACTATGTTGGTGAGAGTGTTAGACTGGGTTACTATGTTGGTGAGAGTGTGAGACTGGCGTTACTATGTTGGTGAGTGTGAGACTGTGGTTACTATGTTGGTGAGACTGGGGTCTGGGGTTACTATGTTGGTGAGAGTGTGAGACTGTGGTTACTATGTTGGTGAGAGTGTGAGACTGGGGTTACTATGTTGGTGAGAGAGTTAGACTGGGGTTACTATGTTGGTGAGAGTGTGAGACTGGGGTTACTATGTTGGTGAGAGTGTGAGACTGGGGTTACTATGTTGGTGAGAGTGTAAGACTGGGGTTACTATGTTGGTGAGAGTGTGAGACTGGGATTACTATGTTGGTGAGAGTGTGAGACTGGGGTTACTATGTTGGTGAGAGTGTGAGACTGGGGTTACTATGTTGGTGAGAGTGTGAGACTGGGGTTACTATGTTGGGGAGACTGGGGTTTGGGGTTACTATGTTGGTGAGAGTGTTAGACTGGGGTTACTATGTTGGTGAGACTGGGGTTACCATGTTGGTGAGAGTGTGAGACTGGGGTTACTATGTTGGTGAGACTGGGGTTTGGGGTTACTATGTTGGTGAGAGTGTGAGACTGGGGTTACTATGTTGGTGAGAGTGTGAGACTGGGGTTACTATGTTGGTGAGAGTGTGAGACTGGGGTTACTATGTTGGTGAGACTGGGGTTTGGGGTTACTATGTTGGTGAGAGTGTTAGACTGGGTTACTATGTTGGTGAGACTGGGGTTACCATGTTGGTGAGAGTGTGTGACTGGGGTTACTATGTTGGTGAGAGTGGGGTTACTGTGTTGGTGAGACTGGGGTTACTATGTTGGTGAGAGTGTTAGACTGGGGTCTGGGGTTACTATGTTGGTGAGACTGGGGTTACTATGTTGGTGAGAGTGTGAGACTGGGGTTACTGTGTTGGTGAGATTGTGAGCCTGGGTTACTATGTTGGTGAGCAAGATAGACTGGGGTTACTATGTTGGTGAGAGTGTGATACTTGGGTTACTATGTTGGTGAGAGTGTGAGACTGGGGTTACTATGTTGTTGAGAGTGTGAGACTGGGGTTACTATGTTGGTGAGAGTGTGAGACTGGGGTTACTATGTTGGTGAGACTGGGGTTACTATGTTGGTGAGACTGGGGTTACTATGTTGGTGAGACTGGGGTTACTATGTTGGTGAGAGTGTGAGACTGGGGTTACTATGTTGGTGAGATTGTGAGCCTGGGTTACTATGTTGGTGAGCGAGTTAGACTGGGGTTACTATGTTGGTGAGAGAGTTAGACTGGGGTTACTGTGTTGGTGAGAGTGTGAGACTGGGGTTACTATGTTGGTGAGAGTGTGAGACTGGGGTTACTATGTTGGTGAGAGTTTGAGACTGGGGTTACTATGTTGGTGAGAGTGTGAGACTGGGGTTACTATGTTGGTGAGAGTGTGAGACTGGGGTTACTATGTTGGTGAGAGTGTGAGACTGGGGTTACTATGTTGGTGAGACTGGGGTTTAGGGTTACTATGTTGGTGAGAGTGTGAGACTGGGGTTACTATGTTGGTGAGACTGGGGTTACCATGTTGGTGAGAGTGTGAGACTGGGGTTACTATGTTGGTGAGAGTGGGGTTTGGGGTTACTATGTTGGTGAGAGTGTTAGACTTGGGTTACTATGTTGGTGAGAGTGTGAGACTGGGGTTACTATGTTGGTGAGACTGGGGTTACCATGTTGGTGAGAGTGTCAGACTGGGGTTACTATGTTGGTGAGAGTGGGGTTACTATGTTGGTGAGACTGGGGTTACTATGTTGGTGAGACTGGGGGTTACTATGTTGGTGAGAGTGTTAGACTGGGGTCTGGGGTTACTATGTTGGTGAGACTGGGGTTACTATGTTGGTGAGATTGTGAGACTGGGGTTACTATGTTGGTGAGCGAGTTAGACTGGGGTTACTATGTTGGTGAGAGTGTGAGACTGGGATTACTATGTTGGTGAGAGTGTGAGACTGGGGTTACTATGTTGGTGAGAGTGTGAGACTGGGGTTACTATGTTGGTGAGACTAGGGTTTGGGGTTACTATGTTGGTGAGAGTGTTAGACTGGGGTTACTATGTTGGTAAGACTGGGGTTACCATGTTGGTGAGAGTGTTAGACTGGGGTCTGGGGTTACTATGTTGGTGAGACTGGGGTTACTATGTTGGTGAGAGTGTGAGACTGGGGTTACTTTGTTGGTGAGAGTGTGAGACTGGGGTTACTATGTTGGTGAGGGTGTTAGAATGGGGTTACTATGTTGGTGAGAGTGTGAGACTGGGGTTACTATTTTGGTGAGAGTGTGAGACTGGGGTTACTATGTTGGTGAGAGTGTGAGACTGGGGTTACTATGTTGGTGAGACTGGGGTTTGGGGTTACTATGTTGGTGAGAGTGTTAGACTGGGGTCTGGGGTTACTATGTTGGTGAGAGTGTGAGACTGGGGTTACTATGTTGGTGAGAGTGTGAGATTGTGGTTACTATGTTGGTGAGAGTGTGAGACTGGGGTTACTATGTTGGTGAGACTGGGGTTTGGGGTTACTATGTTGGTGAGAGTGTTAGACTGGGGTTACTATGTTGGTGAGAGTGTGAGACTGGGGTTACTATGTTGGTGAGAGTGTTAGACTGGGGTCTGGGGTTACTATGTTGGTGAGACTGGGGTTACCATGTTGGTGAGAGTGTGTGACTGGGGTTAGTTACTATGTTGGTGAGAGTGGGGTTACTATGTTGGTGAGACTGGGGTTACTATGTTGGTGAGAGTGTTAGACTGGGGTCTGGGGTTACTATGTTGGTGAGAGTGTTAGACTGGGGTTACTATGTTGGTGAGAGTGTGAGACTGGGGTTACTATGTTGGTGAGACTGGGGTTTGGGGTTACTATGTTGGTGAGCGAGTTAGACTGGGGTTACTATGTTGGTGAGAGAGTTAGACTGGGGTTACTATGTTGATGAGAGTGTGAGACTGGGGTTACTATGTTGGTGAGAGTATGAGACTGGGGTTATTATGTTGGTGAGAGAGTTAGACTGGGGTTACTATGTTGGTGAGAGAGTTAGACTGGGGTCTGGGGTTACTATGTTGGTGAGAGTGTGCGCCTCTGTGTGCGCCTGTTGCTTGCCTGTGTGTGTGTGTGTGTGAGTCCAGATTTCTGAGACTAGTCCATTTTGTAATGATGACTATTCAGTTGCCATAGAAACAGTTTGTTGTGCATGTCTATCTTTGTACACTCCCCAGAACTATGTTTACGACACAAGCTCTTTGACCCTTCATAAACATTTGTATAGATATATATAAATATTTAAATAACTTTTCTTGTAGGCTTTGAACTACATATACTGTATGTTAAAACCATACCTTCTAAAATACCTGTGTTCAATAAAAACTATTGATAAAAGTTTTTTCCTACTGGTTCCTTTGTAGTGGGTGGGTCAATCAATCAATCAATACACACACACAACAAAATATACAATCACATGTTGTGGTATTGTATAATAACAGACACCGGATGTGAATCCCTCTGATAAAATATAAAACTGTTTGATCAATCTTACAGTTTGATTGAATACTCCTCCTCAATGGAAGAACTTCTGAAACAGATAAACATGAAGAATAAAGACCTGCCAGTTCCCCAGGAGAAAGAGAGATAGGTAGTGTCGTTGTGATGACTATCATTAAATGTGAAGACTGTATATTATCAAATCAATTCTCTATGTGTAATTTAATTACCCGATTAAAACTAATCACGTAACTTTAATTAACTAGGAAGTCGGGGCACCACGGGAAAATGTTTAAAAATCCTACAATGTGATTTTCGGGATTTTTTTTTCTCATTTTGTCTGTCATAGTTGAAGTGTACCTATGATGAAAATTACAGGCCTCATCTTTTTAAGTGGGAGAACTTGCACAATTGGTGGCTGACTAAATACTTTTTTGCCCCACTGTGTATACTGTCCTCTAAACCAACTACTGCATCTTGCCTATGCCGTTTGGCCATCGCTCATCCATACATTTGTTTGTACATATTCTTATTCATTACTATACACTTGTGTGTATAAGGTAGTTGTTGTGGAATTGTTAGATTACTTGTTAGATATTACTGCAAGGTCGGAACTAGAAGCACAAGCATTTTGCTAAATCACATTAACATCTGTTAACCATGTGTAAGTGACAAATAAAATTTGATTTGATTTTTTTTTTTAATACCCACGGACCTGTGTCTTGTGACTGTAGCATATGTGTAGGTATGTACGGCAGGATCAAAACGTAAAGATAGGTAGGAGCAAGCCCATGTAATGCTTTGTAGGTTAGCTGTAAAACCTTGAAATTAAATCAAATCAAATGTATTTGTCACATACATATGGTTAGCAGATGTTAATGCGAGTGTAGCGAAATACTTGTGCTTCTAGTTCCGACAATGCAGTAATAACCAACGAGTAATCTAACCTAACAATTCCAAAACTACTACCTTACACACACAAAGGGATAAAGAATATGTACATAAAGATATGAATGAGTGATGGTACAGAACGGCATAGGCAAGATCCAGTAGATGGTATCGAGTACAGTATGTACAATATAAATATGAGATGAGTAATGTAGGGTATGTAAACATTATATTAAGTAGCATTGTTTAAAGTGTCTAGTGATATATTTTACATAAATTTCCATCAATTCCCATTATTAAAGTGGCTGGAGTTGAGTCAGTGTGTTGGCAGCAGCCACTCAATGTTAGTGATGGCTATTTAACAGTCTGATGGCCTTGCGATAGAAGCTGTTTTTCAGTCTCTCGGCCCCAGCTTTGATGCACCTGTACTGATCTCGCATTCTGGATGATAGCAGGGTGAACAGGCTGTGGCTCGGGTGGTTGTTGTCCTTGATGATCTTTATGGCCTTCCTGTGACATCGGGTGGTGTAGGTGTCCTGGAGGGCAGGTAGTTTGCCCCCGGTGATGCGTTGTGCAGACCTCACTACCCTCTGGAGAGCCTTACGGTTGTGGGTGGAGCAGTTGCCGTACCAGGTGGTGATACAGCCTGACAGGATGCTCTCGATTGTGCATCTGTGCATCTATTTATGAGTACTCTTGGTTGACAAGCCAAATTCTTTCAGCCTCCCGAGGTTGAAGAGGCGCTGCTGCCCCTTCTTCACGACGCTGTCCGTGTGGGTGGACCAATTCAGTTTGTCCGTGATGTGTACGCCGAGGAACTTAAAACTTACTACCCTCTCCACTATTGTCCCATCGATGTGGATAGGGGGGTGCTCCCTCTGCTGTTTCCTGAAGTCCACAATCATCTCCTTAGTTTTGTTGACGTTGAGTGTGAGGTTATTTTCCTGACACCACCCCCCGAGGGCCCTCACCTCCTCCCTGTAGGCCGTCTCGTCGTTGTTCGTAATCAAGCCTACCACTGTAGTGTCGTCCGCAAACATGATGATTGAGTTGGAGGCGTGCATGGCCACGCAGTCGTGGGTGAACAGGGAGTACAGGAGAGGGCTCAGAACGCACTCTTCTGGGGCCCCAGTGATGAGGATCAGCGGGGTGGAGATGTTGTTACTACCCTCACCACCTGGGGGCGGCCCGTCAGGAAGTCCAGTACCCAGTTGCACAGGGCGGGGTCGAGACCCAGGGTCTCGAGCTTGATGACGAATTTGGAGGGTACTATGATGTTAAATGCTGAGCTGTAGTCAATGAACAGCATTCTCACATAGGTATTCCTCTTGTCCAGATGGGTTAGGGCAGTGTGCAGTGTGGTTGAGATTGCGTCGTCTGTGGACCCATTTGGGCGGTAAGCAAATTGGAGTGGGTCTAGGGTGTCAGGTAGGGTGGAGGTGATATGGTCCTTGACTAGTCTCTCAAAACACTTCATGATGACGGAAGTGAGTGCTACGGGGCGGTAGTCGTTTAGCTCAGTTACCTTAGCTTTCTTGGGAACAGGAACAATGGTGGGCCTCTTGAAGCATGTGGGAACAGCAGACTGGTATAGGGATTGATTGAATATGTCCGTAAACACACCGGTCAGCTGGTCTGCGCATGATCTGAGGACGCGGCTGGGGATGCCGTCTGGGCCTGCAGCCTTGCGAGGGTTAACACGTTTAAATGTTTTACCCACTTCGGCTGCAGTGAAGGAGAGTCCGCAGGTTTTGGTAGCGGGCCTTGTCAGTGGCACTGTATTGTCCTCAAAGTGGGAAAAACAGTTATTTAGTCTGCCTGGGAGCAAGAGATCCTGGTCCGTGACGGGGCTGGTTTTCATTTTGTAATCCGTGATTGACTGTAGACCCTGCCACATACCTCTTGTGTCTGAGCCGTTGAATTGTGACTCCACTTTCTCTCTATACTGACACTTAGCTTGTTTGATTGCCTTGCGGAGGGAATAGCTACACTGTTTGTATTCGGTCATGTTTCCGGTCACCTTGCCCTGGTTAAAAGCAGTGGTTCGCGCTTTCAGTTTCACACGAATGCTGCCATCAATCCACGGTTTCTGGATTGGGAATGTTTTAATCGTTGCTATGGGGAACGACATCGTCAATGCACTTTCTAATGAACTCGCTCACCGAATCAGCGTATTCGTCAATGTTATTGTTGGAAGCAATGCGGAATATATCCCAGTCCACGTGATCGAAGCAGTCTTGAAGCGTGGAATCAGATTGGTCGGACCAGCGTTGAACAGATCTGAGCGCGGGAGCTTCTTGTTTTAGTTTCTGTCTGTAGGCAGGGATCAACAAAATGGAGTGGTGGTCAGCTTTTCTGAAAGGAGGGCGGGCGAGGGCCTTATAAGCGTCGCGGAAGTTAGAATAGTAATGATCCAAGGTTTTACCAGCCCTGGTTGCGCAATCGATATGCTGATACAATTTAGGGGGAAATCTGAAAGAAATCAGCACTATCCTTAACAGGAAGCCAGTGTAGAGAGGCTAGCACTGGAGTAATACGATCACATTTTGGGGGGGGGGTTCTAGTCAAGATTCTAGCAGCCGTGGTTCAGCAAAAACTGAAGTGTATTTAGTGCTTTATCCTGGTAACCGGAAAGTAGAGGATTGCAGAAGTGTAATCTAGCAGTGACAAAAGCATGGATACATTTTTCTGCATTATTGTTGGAGAGACATTTTCTGATTTTTGCAACGTTACGTAGATGGAAAAAGCTGTCATTGAAACAGTCTTGATATGTTCATCAAAAGAGAGATCAGGGTCCAGAGTAACGCCGAGGTCCTTCACAGTTCTATTTGAGACGACTGTACTACCATCGAGATTAATTGTCAGATTCAACAGAAGATATCTTTGTTTCTTGGGACGTAGAACTAGCATCTCTGTTTTGTCCGAGATTAACCTGTTATGGCTGCAATCCCGATACCGGGATCGATATGACAACTACCAGTGAAAATAGAGGGCGCCAAAAATCAAACCACAGAAATCTCATAATTACAATTCCTAAAACGTACATGTGTTTTATATAATTTCTTGTTGTTAATCCCACCAAAGTGTCCGATTTCAAATAGGCTTTTCAGCGAAAGCACTACAAACGATTATGTTAGGTCTCCACCAAATCACAATAAGCACATCCATTTTCCAGCAAAATATAGCATTCAAAAAAAGCATAAATAAAGATAAAATTAATCACTAACCTTGAATTATCTTCATCAGATGACACTCATAGGACTTCATGTTACACAATACATGCATGTTTTGTTTGATAAAGTTCATATTTATATAAAAAAAGTCTGAGTTTACATTGGCACGTTAGATTCAATAGTTCCAAAAACATCAAGTGAATTTGCATAGCCACATTCTTTCAACAGAAATACTCATCATAAATGTAGATGATAATACAAGTTATACACATGGAATTATAGATATACCTCTCCTTAATGCAAACGCTGCGTCAGATATCAAAAAAAGTTTACGGAAAAAGCAACCCATGCAATAATCTGAGATGGCGCTCAGAACAGTAGCCAAATTAGCCTCCATGTTGGAGTCAACAGAAACCAGAAAATACATGATAAATGTTTCCTTACCTTTGATGAACTTCATCAGAATGCAGTCCTAGAAATCCCAGGTCCACAATAAATGCTTGATTTGTTCGAAAATGTCCGTTATTTATTTCCAATTAGCTACTTTGGTTAGCGCGTTTGGTAAACAATTCCAAAGTCACAAAGAGCGTCCACTATAACGTGACGAAATGTCCAAAAGTTCCGTAACAGTCAGTAGAAACATTTCAAACGATGTACTGAATCAATCTTTAGAATGTTGTTTACATATATCCTGAATAATGTTCCAACCGGAGAATTAGAATGACTTCAGATGAGCGATGGAACGCAGGTCCTTCATCTGTGAACGCGCCTGGTGAAAGCATGGTCCACTCATGGCTGTGGTGACTTTTTCCTGTGTCAATCACATTAAAGACAAATTATAGACAAAGTTATATTGACTGCTGACATCTAGTGGAAGGTGAAGGAAGTGAAAACTCATCAATATCTCACTGTAATTTCAATGAGACCTTGGTTGAAAATATGCCACCTCCAGAAAAACAAAACAGGAAGTGGGTTTTCTCAGGTTTTTGCCTGCTATATGAGTTCTCACAGACATAATTCAAACAGTTTTAGAAACTTAAGAGTGTTTTCTATCCAATACTAATAATAATATGCAAATATTTGCAACTATGACTGAGGAGCAGGCCGTTTGATATGGGCACCTTTCATCCAAGCTACTCAATACTGCCCCTGCAGCCATAAGAAGTTAAATGATCCGAGCATAAATCATTAAATGTTCCATTATTCGTGTGCGTTTGTGCATACACAAGCGCACATACCAAGGGAAAGAAACCAAGTATCCGTGTAGGTTGCAATCTGTTCAGAATGAACTGACGTCATCAGATTTCCTGGTCAATGCCTGGAGGTCAGTAAGAAATTATGTCGACCTCAAGAACCTGTTGGGGCTAGGGGGCAGCATTTTCACTTTTGGATGAAAGGCGTGCCCAGAGTAGACTGCCTCCTACTCTTTCCCAGATGGGAATATATGCATATGGTGGATAGAAAACACTCTGAAGTTTCTAAAACTGTTTGAATTATGTCTGTGAGTATAACAGAACTCATGTGGCAGACAAAAACCTGAGAAGAAATCCAAACAGGAAGTGAGAACTCAATTTAAAACAGTGCCATTTGATGTCTATCTTAGATATGGCTGTTTATGCACTTCCTAGGGCTTCCACAAGATGTCACCGTCTTTAGATTCTGGTTGTATGATTCTACTATAAAGGTGGGGCTCATAATAGCTCTTTGAGTGAGTGGTCTGGCAGAAAGCCTCGCGAGAGTGTTCTTGCGTTCCAATGTGTTTCTTCAGACATTGAAATTCTCCGGTTGGAAACTTATTGCTGATTAATGTTTAAAACATCCTAAATCTGGATTGCATACATCATTTGACTTGTTTCTACGACCTGTAACAGAACTTTTTAAGTTTTTGTCTAGAGGAATTGCTCGTTCTTTTTGAGGATTGAATGCTGGGATGAACAAGCTAACAACAAGTGGCTAAATTATGGGCTTTTTGGAACTTTATGGAACAAATCAGTCATTTATTGTCGAACTGGGATTCCTGGAACTGCCTTCTGATGAAAATATTCAAAGGTAAGTGAATATTTATAGTGTTTTTTGTAGCTTCTGTTAATGCCAAAATGGCGGCTATTTCTTTGGGTTCTGAGCGCCGTTCTCAGATTTGTCTTTTTCCGTAAAGTAAAAAAAAAAAAATCTGACACAGCGGTTGCATATAGGATACATTTATCTTTAATTCTGTGAATAACACTTGCATCTTTTATCAATGTAGCCCCCTACGAGTATTCTTCAACATAAATGCGTTAAACTACGTCACGATGCTGTAGACACCTTGGGGAATACGTAGAAAGCGTAAGCTGGTTCATAGCGCTTTCAAAATATGGGGCACTTCCGGATTGGATTTTTCTCAGGCTTTCGCCTGCAACATCAGTTCTGTTATACTCACAGACAATATCTTTACAGTTTTGGAAACGTTAGAGTGTTTTCTATCCAAAGCTGTCAATTATATGCATAGTCTAGCATCTGGTCCTGAGAAATAGGCAGTTTACTTTGGGACGTTATTTTTCCAAAAATAAATACAGTGCCCCCTAGCTTCAAGAGGTTAATTAAAGAATGTAGAGGGCTTAAATGAATGTTTCTGCCCCGTCAAAATTTTAGGGCCTGTTTCGTGGTGCCATTTGGTGTCCGAGGTGACCTTAAAGTGCCTAGAGTCCCGGCTATGTCGTGAGTCTTCCATGTTATGTGTCCCTGTGTAAAACTCAAAGTAAGGGTAAAGAAAAGTACAAAGTAAATAGGTAGCCAAAAGGAGATACCTCCGACGTCCTTGTGGATCCTGACTTCCTTACAGCTACACAGCGGATGTAGAGGTATCCAAGCCACGACGCGTTTCTGCCTTACTCGGCTTCATCAGGTAGCAGGGAGATAAAAAGTGAAAATGTGCCAAAATGTGCACTCGGTCGTGGTACGGGGACAAGGCCGTTTTTGTACCGGAAAAAATAGTTTGTGTGTGTGGGTATATGTGGGTGAGTGTCGTGGAGGTTGAGACTCTATGGTCTGGAAGTTTGATGAAGTTCCGTAATGAATGCAAAAGGGCGTGTTGGAATATAAACTCTGTGATGTAGGAATCCAAAAATGTGATGGTGGTCGCAAGGATTAAAACAGGTCGAAAATATCAAAATTTGGGGTGTAGCATGAGGCTGGGGCCTGGTTTAGTAAAAGGTAGTGGTCCAAAGTGAAATGTATTCGCTGGAAGTGGAGAGATCAAAATTGCATGTTGTCCAGGTAAAAGTGTCTTCAAAAAGTTTTTCGACCCAATGGTGCTGAGACTGAGGGGTGCTCTTCTTTTGTAGGAAAGAAGGGGGGCGTGGTCACCAGGTTAATGAAATCCTATTGGTGCATGAGGCGTGCATGCAGTGTGCATGCAGAGGGGTATGGCCGTGATCATCCAATAGGATTGCTCCGTTGCTTTAGATACCCGTTTGTGTTGGTAGAGGCCTCCTCCATTGATTCTTATGGGGAATTACCCCTTGCATTTTGGGGTACCATTTGCGTTGTGGGTGTCCGAGGGGTTCCGGGTGAATAAGATAAGACAGATAAGACTAGAAGATAAGACTAGAAGTCCCAAGGGTTAGAATGAGCCATTCGTGGAGTTCCTGTTATGTGTAGAAGGTTATTAGATCTCCCTGTGAAGATGGTGTGTTTGACCTCTGCTCCGGCCATTGACTTGTATGTTAACGTGGAGAATGGTCTGCTCCGGTTTAGGGATTTTGGCTGTAAAATCCCGAATGTGAAATTCTGTGGGTCCAGAGAGGGTGGATGGTAGAGTGGACATCTGCAGGTTATAATGGATTTGTAGTTGGAGGTATGTGGTATCCGATAGGTCTGGTTATGGGTCTTCCAATATAGTTGAACTATTTTTCATCTGCTATTGGAGTAGCATCACTTGGAGGCCATATTACAGTAGGGTACGATGTGCAGAGAGGTTGTGTCCGTGGTACTTTTTCCTTTGTGATGCTAAAGATCTTGATCCGTGTTTCTTTTTTAAGGGGCAATTGTAGGTTGGGGTCCCAGGGAAGTGTTCCCTTTTTCAGATTTAAAAAGGGTGCTGTTTATCGTCTTTGTTGATGCATTTTAGCGGGGTTGGTATTGTCGTGTTCAGCTGCATTAGTAGTTGCGGAGGAGTGTCCCGTTTGGCTGTGTTCAAGTCCACTTTGAGTAATAGGAAGTACGGATCCGGAAAACTTTATAAGCTATTTCCAGTAATAATTTCATCCGAAGTTGGAGCTACCCTTCCTATATGGGGAATACTTACCTGGGGTAAGCACCGGCATTGAATATTGATACTTACCTGTGTGAGAGATAGATGTATTGATGTTTTGTATTTTTCCAGATGGTTCGTTTAGACGTTTCCTTTTCGAATATTCCATGTATGTCATCCAATGCACAGTTGTCAGGCTTTCCTGGTCAGGCTCGTAGTTAGGGTTGGTGTAGTGAGGGTTCCGTTTTAGGACCACTATTGTTTTCACTATATATTTTACCTCTTGGGGATGTCAGTCAAAACATAATGTTAACTTTCACTGCTATGCGGATGACACACAAGCTGTACATTTCAATGAAACATGGTGAAGCCCCAAAATTGCCCTCGCTAGAAGCATGTGTTACAGACATAAGGAAGTGGATGGCTGCAAACTTTCTACTCTTAAACTCGGACAAAACAGAGATGATTGTTCTAGGTCCCAAGAAACAAGATCTTCTGTTGAATCTGACAATCAATCTTAATGGTTGTACAGTCGTCTCAAATAAAACTGTGAAGGACCTCGACGTTACTCTGGACCCTGATCTCTCTTGCAGAAGAACAGATCATGACCATTTCAAGGACAGCGTTTTTCCATCTACATAACTTTCTGTCCAAAAATGATGCAGAAAAATGTATCCATGCTTTTGTCACTTCTAGGTTAGACTACTGCAATGCTCTACTTTCCGGCTACCCATATAAAGCACTAAATAAACTTCAGTTAGTGCTAAATACGGCTGCTAGAATCCTGACTAGAACCCAAAAATGTGATCATATTACTCCAGTGCTAGCCTCCCTACACTGGCTTCCTGTCAAGGCAAGGGCTGATTTCAAGGTTTTACTGCTAACCTACAAAGCATTACATGGGCTTGCTCCTACCTATCTCTCTGATTTGGTCCTGCCGTGCTTTGGCAAAGTGGGTGGGGTTATATCCTTCCTGTTTGGCCCTGTCCGGGGTGTCCTTGGATGGGGCCACAGTGTCTCCTGACCCCTCCTGTCTCAGCCTCCAGTATTTATGCTGCAGTAGTTTATGTGTCGGGAGGCTAGGGTCAGTTTGTTACATCTGGAGTACTTCTCCTGTCCAATTCGGTGTCCTGTGTGAATTTAAGTGTCCTCTCTCTAATTCTCTCTTTCTCTCTTTCTTTCCCTCTCTCGGAGGACCTGAGCCCTAGGACCATGCCTCAGGACTACCGGGCATGATGACTCCTTGCTGTCCCCAGTCCACCTGGCCGTGCTGCTGTTCCCGTTCCAACTGTTCTGCCTGTGATTATTATTATTTGACCATGCTGGACATTTATGAACATTTGAACATCTTGGCCATGTTCTGTTATAATCTCCACCCGGCACAGCCAGAAGAGGACTGGCCACCCCACATAGCCTGGTTCCTCTCTAGGTTTCTTCCTAGGTTTTGGCCTTTCTAGGGAGTTTTTCCTAGCCACCGTGCTTCTACACCTGCATTGCTTGCTGTTTGGGGTTTTAGGCTGGGTTTCTGTACAGCACTTTGAGATATCAGCTGATGTACGAAGGGCTATATAAGTAAATTTGATTTGATTTTGATTTGGGAGTGTCCCTAGGTCATTTGTTTGGTTATGTATGGTGCAGTACTATTTTTAGTATAATTATTTTGTTTTAATCCTAAGGTGAAATTCGGATCGCGTGGTGGTTATATCCCAAGTGGAAAGCTAAAATTATAATTGAGAGAAAAGGGTGAAAAAATTTAAATTGAGAAATTGAAAATGACGGTGGTTGAATCAGGGATCCATGATGAAGGTAAAAATTTGTTTCCAATGTTTCAGGGTGGTGAAGGCTTTAAAAATAAGTGGTTTCTGAAGTGTCATCCGTTGTTGTAGATTTCCCGGTTAAAATAAAAAAAATCAGAAGTGATGTCCTTCAAAAAAAATGAAGAATGTGGTGGTTATATCATTGATCCTTGGTGAAAAAAAAATGTGTGTCCAAAGATTGAGAGTTGTAAAAGCTTAAATGAAGTGGTTCTTGAAGTGTCGTTGTTGTAGATTTCCAGGTTAAAGAAAGAAAAAATATTGTCGGCAGTGATGTCCTTGAAAGATTAAAAGTGAAGTATGTGGTGGGGAAATCAAGGATCCTTGGTGAAAGAGAAAAGTTTGTGTCCAAAGATTGAGAGTGGTGAAAGCTTTCAAACAAATTCAAATACATAAAAATGAAAGGACTAAAACTATTATAAATAAGCATCTGTTAAATATAATAAAAGCCACACAAACTTTATTTGTGTTTTTTGTTTTATGGTGCATCCTTCTTCCAACTCCTTGAGAACCCTGTAAACAAGTGCTATCCCCTTCAATAGATCTTATCTGACCAGTTAAAAACGGTCATTCAGACCACTAGGTGTAATTGTTTGTAGGTCTCTTATCCACCTACGTTCCACTGCTTTTCGCCGCACACTGGTCCACCCAGAGCACGACTGTAATCCTGATATATTGAGGTAAGTGATGGGGTGATCCTGGAAATGAGTCACTAGTTCTGTGTGTAAATGGGCCCGTTTGATATTGTATAGGTGCTGTTTAAGTCTATTTTCTATTGTATACTGGGTTTCCCCAATGTAGTGTTTTTTGTTAAATGTGCAAGTGATTATATATATGACATTTGGAGTGTAGAGTGAAATGGAGTCTAAAACTGGAGTGGAGGTCTTGCTGTATGAGTTTGAAATGAATTTTCTTGGTCTGAAGTGGGCCGTCTAGGGTTTGGGTGGTTGTGGGCGCTTGGTACTGTATTTAGCTTGGATGAGGATGTCTTTGAGACTCTTATTCCTCCTGAATGCTGAGATTATTCTATACGGCTGGAGGGGTGTGTGTGCCTGTTGGGTGATGGAAAAATGGTGTTTGAACGCCTGATGTAACGGTCTGATCCTATGTGAGAATGTAGTAACTAGGGGGATAAGGATTGTCTGCTGCTCGGGAAGGGGAATGAGAGGAAGAAAGAAGATTGTGGTTCCAAGGGGGGTCAATTTCCAAATCTGTTGTTCTAGGAGGAGTAAGATTAGGGGTAGGGTTATGATTAGGATTAGGGGTGGGGTGGGGTTAGGGTTAGTGATGGGGTTAGGGTTAGCGGTGGGGTTAGGGGTGGGGTTAAGGTTAGGGTTAGAGTTAGGATTAGGGTTAGTGGTGGGGTTAGGGTTAGCGGTGGGGTTAGGGGTGGGGTTAAGTTTAGGGTTAGAGTTAGAGTTAGGATTAGGGTTAGTGGTGGGGTTAGGGTTAGCGGTGGGGTTAAGGTTAGGGTTAGCGTTAGGGGTTGGGTTAGGGTTATGGGCAAGAGCAGGATACGAACCCGAATTAGCGTAAGGGTTAAGGTTAAGGTTGTGGTCAGGGTTGAAATCAGGGGAAGGGGGATTTGGAAATGTCTCCGGAACCTCTATAATGGAGGTTGGGGTCCAAAAGAGTGATTGACAGACTTGTGTTATGTGAGTGTGTAGGTTGAATGGAGAGAGGGTCCCAAAGGTGTTGTTTTTTATGGTTCTGAGATATCGTTTAGAGTAACCTCTCTGTCTAAGTGCATGAAATAATGTTTGAATTGCTTTTCCCAGGTCCTGTTTGCAGGAGGAAATAATATGAAACCGTATAATTTGTGATTTAACGATGCCTCTAAATGTATGTTTGGGGTGATAACTGTGTTTGTGGAGTAGTGAATAATGTTTTTTGAGACTGATTTGTGTGATTAAAGAAAACTGTAGTATCCAAGAAGTGTACTTCACATGGATCTATTATGTATTTAACCTTAACCTCTAGCGTCGAGCAATCCCGTATCCGGGAGCGTAATCATAGCCTCAAGCTCATTACCATAACGCAACGTTTCCTATTCATGAAAATCGCAAATTAAATGAAATAAATATATTGAAACACAAGCTTAGCCTTTTGTTAACAACACTGTCATCTCAGCTTTTTCAAAATATGCTTTAACCAAAGCTACACAAGCATTTGTGTAAGAGTATTGATAGCCTAGCATAGCATTAAGCCTAGCATTCAGCAGGCAACATTTTCTCGGAACTGAGGGAGCAAGGCTGCGTCGGGCGACTTCCACGGAGAGCGAGAGTGATGAAGGTGGCGGTGTGACGTCCAGAATTGAGGTTTGGAGTAATGCAATTTTTACTCAATATGAGCACTATATTACGGGTAGAAACCCTTCAGTTAAACAAATTGACAATAGTCGCACCAGTATATCCCGAGTACGGGAATTCCTCCGTATTATGTCAGAGGGCAAGGCCGATGAAGGACTGTGTTTTCTGGATTACCACAGATGTGTGTCTGAGTGGTATGGCCAATGTGACGACCGTGGTTTGGCACCATCCATGTTAAAAATGTACCGAGCCGATGTTCGAGGTTTCCTGAATTATCTTATTCAGTTCCGGCCAAATAGTCTGCGAGCTAAGGTCAGTGGATTTCGAAAGATGTTACTCTGCTTGGCAAAGATGGACAGGGACTCGCTGCAGAGCCAGGCAACACACAGGGCAAAATTTCGCAAACGCTGCAGGGACGAGGTGCTCAGCGCTACGGAGTTAAACCGGTTTGTTGAGCTAAGTAATCAATCAATTCCTTCAGTTCTCAGTAGGCTGGAGGTCCGAGCCACCTGCTCTGACAGACGTAGGTTTGCGGCTCTCATGTCCAGCCGGTTGGCCATATTTAATGGCACTCGACGATCCCCAGTCACCATGTTCAGTGAGAGTGATTTTTACTGAAGTAACCCCGGAAAGTAGGGGTTATCAGATGTGCGTTGCAAGCCACAAAACGAACTATAGCTTCAGGGAGTGCAGAATTGTTATATGTTAGGAGGAATACACTTGGCTTAAACGATTCCATCAGATCAGGCCTCATCTGAGTGGAATGACCTCAGACACAGAACTCTTCTTTTTCACATCCCGCGGTCAACCGTATGGTAATCTCTGTGTATGTGGGCCAGATATTTGCAGAGTTTGGCATTGGAAGTAAAGTGACCTTCGGTACAATTCGACGAAGCGTTGCCACATTGAACTTTAACCAAGGGTCGGTTACAGACCGGGGAACTGTGGCTGACCGTATGTGTCACTCTCTGGCAACGCATGCACGGTACTACAGGTACCATAATTTGCCACAAAACGCCAGCTGGGCCCGGACACTGATTGAGGGACAAATCAATCCATGATTAACTGATTAAATGAAGTGTATTTGTTTGAAATTCACCCTTGTATTTGTGTCATTATGCATTAAAATTATAAAAAATGTTATTCATTTTGGGTTACCAGGCGCCGAAATCCAATCACCAGGTGCACAGAAAACATAGTGCAATTTATGAGATGTGTGGACTTAGCCCTTTTTCTGAACTTTTTTTGAAACCTCCATAAATTGACAATTGGCGCCCTCCAGTAACTTTTCCCAGTAGTGTGGTTTCCCATAGCGGGCATGGAGATCTGGAACCCCGGTAAGTGCATTTAAAACCGTTTAGATCAGAAACCTGGTTTTTGACAACAAGAGTTCCATGACCTAGAGAGACGGGGGTGGTGCCAAACTGCTAAGCCCAAATAGAAAATGAGAGTAACGGACACTTTTGAGGGATGTGAGCCCCTCAGAACCATGGTACTTTGGACCTTTTCCGCCGGCAACCGATTTAGTGGTTTGACCAGCCCTTTGGCGCCCGATTTCTCCTAACTTTTGATCCATGTTTCCCAGCTTGTTGGTGGGAGGATAATGAGCTCTGTGCTGGGCAGGTGCTCTATCCCAGCTATCACCTTGTGGGTTTGGCTCATCAATGACCATGGTTCTGGTCCAATGAAGGTGCCCGTCCCTTCGGCGACCGATTGGTGGTTGTTTAGCCCCGGTGAGGGCTAGCTCTCCAGTCCAGTCCCCCTCTTGGTTCACGGTGCGTCTCCGTGGTTCTCCTCTGTTGTTCAGACAGTTTTATTTCCTCAGACCGATTTGCATTCATTTTCCACCTTGGAGGGCCCCTATCGGCCGGCCTTTGGCTGGTGTTCTGATGGACGGTTCCTCCCGCCCCACGTGGATTGGCTTCTATCGGGGTAGCCCCTTTCGGAGACGGTTGACCCCCTATTTCGATACGCTCCAGCCGCGCACCGTTCGTGCGAGATCCAGCCGAACCGTCTGACCCAGTGGCAGTACATTGATGTTCCGGTGCGGGGAGTGACACACCCAGGCTGTGAAGCATGTGGTGATGGTCATCCCGTAACGCATCGGTGCCAGAGAAACATATTCTCAAACCCTGTCTTTAAAGTGGACCTACCCGGCTGACCCAAGCGGTCTGGCCGAGGTTGTGGTTCTTGTTGCCCGGTTGATGGCGTTCCGAATGGACCCTCCAGCTAGACAAGAGACCTCTCGAGCGGCACCCCAGCACCTGTGGCTTCGGCCATGGGTAGTTCAGGGCCTCCCGCTGGGCACGGTGGATTGCACCAGGGCCTCCTCCCCTAACGGGATAGGTCCGGTCCCTGGTTGTGCTTTGCTTAGAGTGCCCAGGTACAACCTGGTTGATCCTGCCAGTAGCATATGCTTGTCTCAAAGATTAAGCCATGCAAGTCTAAGTACACACGGCCGGTACAGTGAAACTGCGAATGGCTCATTAGCGACGAGCAATCCCGTATCCGGGAGCGTAATCATAGCCTCAAGCTCATTACCATAACGCAACGTTTCCTATTCATGAAAATCGCAAATTAAATGAAATAAATATATTGAAACACAAGCTTATCCTTTTGTTAACAACACTGTCATCTCAGATTTTCAAAATATGCTTTTCAACCAAAGCTACACAAGCATTTGTGTAAGAGTATTGATAGCCTAGCATAGCATTAAGCCTAGCATTCAGCAGGCAACATTTTCACAAAAACAAGAAAAGCATTCAAATAAAATCATTTACCTTTGAAGAACTTCGGATGTGATCAATGACGAGACTCTTAGTTAGATAGCAAATGTTCATTTTTTCCAAAAATATTATTTGTGTAGACAAAATAGCTCCGTTTTTTTCATCACGTTTGGCTAAGAAAAATACCGGAAAATGCAGTCACTTACAACGCCAAACTTTTTTCCAAATTAGCTCCATAATATCGACAGAAACATGGCAAACGTTGTTTAGAATCAATCCTCAAGGTGTTTTTCACATATCTATTCGATAATCTATCAGTGGTGGCAGCTGGCTTCTCATCAGAAGCAAACGGAAAAATACTGCAGCTGGAGATTACGCAATAATTGCAACGGAGGACACCAAGCGACCACCTGGTAGATGTAGTCTCTTATGGTCAATCTTCCAATGATATGCCTACAAATACGTCACAATGCTGTAGACACCTTGGGGAAAACGTGGAAAACGTAAGCTGACTCCTAGCTCCTTCACAACCATATACGGAGTCATTGGAATGAGGCGGTTTCAAAAAATGCGGCACTTCCTGATTGGATTTTTATCTGGGTTTCGCCTGTAAAATCAGTTCAGTGGCACTCACAGACAATATCTTTGCAGTTTTGGAAACGTCAGATTGTTTTCTTTCATAAGCTGTCAATTATATACATAGTCGAGCATCTTTTCGTGACAAAATATCTTGTTTAAAACGGGAACGTTTTTCATCCAAAAATTAAAAGAGCGCCCCCTATATCGAAGAAGTTAAATCAGTTATGGTTCCTTTGATCGCTCCAACCTTACTTGGATAACTGTGGCAAGAGCTAATACATGCCAACGAGCGCTGACCTCCGGGAATGTGTGCATTTGTCAGACCCAAAACCCATGCGGGCCAATCTCGGTTGCCCCGGCTGCTTTGGAGACTCTAGATAACTTCGAGCTGATCGCGCCCTTTGTGGCGGTGACGTCTCATTCGAATGTCTGCCCTATCAACTTTCGATGGTACTTTCTGTGCCTACAATGGTGACCACGGCTAACGGGGAATCAGGGTTCGATTCCTGAGAGGGAGCCTGAGAAATGGCTACCACATCCAAGGAAGGCAGCAGGCGCACAAATTACCCACTCCCGACTCGGGGAGGTAGTGACGAAAAATAACAATACAGGACTCTTTGAGGCCCTGTAATTGGAATTAGTAAACTTTAAATCCTTTAACGAGGATCCATTGGAGGGCAAGTATGGTGCCAGCAGCCGCGGTAAAGTTGCTGCAGTAATAAAGCTCGTAGTTGGATCTCGGGATTGAGCTGCGGGGTCCGAAGCGTTTACTTTACCCGGGTACCCAGCACCCAATCTTATTTCGGAACGGAAGGCATCTTCCTCCACCTTCCCCCTTCAATACAAATGGGTTACCAGGTGCACAGAGAAGGTCCAGGAGCCAGAGTCCAGAGTCAAGAGGCCCAGAGAGAGAGTGGGCAAGCGGACTAAGGAAGGTGGGTACCCGGCTGAAAAGTACCACCGGCACCTGGTAACCCAGAGTCCGGAAGCCCAAAGAGAGAGTGAGCAAGCGGACTAAGGAAGGTGGATACCCGGCTGAAAAGTACCACCGGCATCTGGTAACCCATAGTCCAGAGTTTGGAAGTCCAGAGAGAGAGTGGGCAAACGGACTAAGGAAGGTGGGTACGCGGCTGAAAAGTCCCACCGGCACCTGGTAACCCAGAGTCCAGAGTCCGGAGGCCCAGAGAGAGAGTGGGCAAGCGGACTAAGGAAGGTGGGTACCGGCTGAAAAGTACCACCGGCACCTAGTGACCCAGAGTCCAGAGTCAAGAGTCCAGAGTCCGGAAGCCAAGAGAGAGAGTGGGCAAACGGACTAAGGAAGGTGGGTACGCCCGTGAAATGTCCGACCGGCACCTGGTAACCCATTAGTGTGGACTTAGGCTCTGAGCGGAAAAGTGCCGGGTGACCAGGTGCACATAGGCTTTTTTAGGTTACCAGGTGCACGACTTCCGGTTTGGGTCACCAGGTGCACGCGGTTCGTAACAGCGCGGCTATATGCTATATAGTCCGAGGAAGGGTGCTTAAGTGTGGGAGCCCTGGTTCGCCTGGTGTGCGAGGTTCTAGAGGTGGGGGGGTCCCCTGCTGGAATCAACCCCGAAATAGAGGGGTGTTACCCGGGTGGTGAGTGAGGGCCTATAGGCCTGGAGGTCCATAGCTCCAGGGGGTAAACTCTACTCTCATGGCCGGAGAGAGAGGGGTGTAACCCGGTTAGTGAGTGTGGGCCTATAGGCCTGTATGTGTACTGTCATGCCCAGATAGAGGCCTGTAACCCGGCCTGTGAGTGTGGGCCTATAGGACTGTATGTGTACTGTCATGGCCGGAGAGAGAGAGGTGTAACCCGGCTAGTGTGTGTGGGCCTATAGGCCTGTGTGTGTACTCTCATGGCGGGAGAGAGAGAGAGGTGTAACCCGGCTAGTGTGTGTGGGCCTATATGCCTGTGTGTGTACTGTCATGGCCGGAGAGAGAGGGGTGTAACCCGGCTAGTAAGTGTGGGCCTATAGGCCTGTATGTGTAATATCATGCCCAGATAGAGGCCTGTAACCAGGCCTACTGTGTGTGGGCCTATAGGCCTCTATGTGTACTGTCATGCCCGGATGGAGAGGGGTGTTCCTCCATCACCCTCCTGATGCCATTAATAACCATCCCAAAATATAGACCAAAGCTCTGTCATTGACTTAGATTGGGTTCCCGGCCCATGGGCTTAAATCAGCTTAAAATGTCCAGTGGGGCCCTCTTGTGGACAACCCATGGACCTCCATCACCCCCCTGAAGCCATTAAGAACCATCCCAAAATATAGACATATTTTTCTTATCAATGGGGGCCATATGAACGGCCCCCATTGATAAAGGGCCGTAGTGGGGTGCTCCCATAGCGGGCATGGAGATCTGGATTCCCCCTAAGTGCACTTAAAACCGTTTTGAAATCGGGGTTCTGGTTACCCCAAAATAAATAAAATATAGCCTGATTTCTGAGAAGAGGGGACATGGTAATTTTCAGCATGTTTTCAAACCTCCATAAATGGACCAATGGCGCCATCAAGTGACTTTTCCCGGGATTGACTTGCTCCCATACGGGCATTGCATTTCAATCCAATCTCTGTAATTTTCGGCTCATACCCTCTCTCGTCATGGGCAACAACAGGAATCTATGCGCCCTGTAACCTGAACTTCCCCCGAAACATAAAACACGATTTTCTATTAGAAATTCTTATAGAAAAACGGTTATAGTTAGATGGAAATGCTCATCTATGTGTGCCCTTTCGTGCAAAAAAAACCCCATCCAGATTGGAGTTGTACTTTTTGAGTTATTAAGGTTAAAGTATATGTTGGTGTCCCAGGACTTTTGTCACATATGGCGCAGCACACTAAAACCCTGTGATTTACACTTTTTTGGGGTCATCAATGAACATGGTTCTAGTCCTATGAAGGTGACCATCCCATCGGTGTTCCACCAAATGCAGTGAACCATTCTCTGAATCCCAGTCCGAGTGCCTCTTTGCAGGCATACTGCCTAACATGTGTAGCCCTATATGCATATGGAAGTACCAGGCCAGGGCAGTGGCTTTTGTCCCAGGCCAGGGCAGTGGCTTTTTGGCCTATGGGCCTTTCGGGCCTGTGGTCCTATGGGCCTTTTGGGTTACCAGGCCCATCGGCGAGAAAAAATTGATTACCCCAGGTGGGTTTCAAACACTTACCGGGCAATTGTAAGCCTCGTGCGCTACCCATTGAGCCAAATGTCCTTTGATGAACAAAGAGGCAACGAGGTGAGGTTTCTGGTCAAATTCTCCTTCCCGTGCAATTAGTCCCATATTGGCCCACAGCTGGGGCTTATTAAGCCCTTGGGTTAGGGTTAGGGTTAGGGTTAGGGTTAGGGTTAGGTTCAATATATGACAGACGAATATGATGTGCACTGGCACAGGCAACCCCTTTAGGATAAATGGTAAGACTTGTGTATAACATACTTTGAAAGACAAAAAAAAGCTATAAAAGAAGACCAGAATCAGACATTAAAATAGGGCTTAGGTTAAGAACCCAAGATTCTAAACTAAGAATAGAGGCCAAGTGCCAAGGTCAGAGCGGTGGTCTAGGAGGAAAGGTTCGGTATGAGGATCTAGGGGTTAAAATAGATATAGGGAGTCAGGGGTTCGCATTAGATATGGGGGTCTAGGGATATAAGGTTAGGGTTAGGAATTATGGTAAGGATTTAGGAGCTATGGGTTAAGGTCAGAATTCAGGTTGGGATTACAGTAAGGGTTAGGATTAGAGTACAGGTCAAGGTTAAATTAAGATCAGGTATGAGGATCTAGAAGTTTAGGGTTAGGCATGAGGGTCTCAGGTTTAGGGTGAGGGATTAGGGTAAGTAGGGGTTAAGGTTAGAATTCAGATTCGGGTGGGGGATTAGGGTCTACAAGATGAACCACCCAATGAACACAAAAATGAAAAGTACATATTTAAAACAATCTTAAGTGCCATCAAACAAAGAAAATACTTTCAACTCAAAATAAGTGCTATAAAAGCATCCAAAAAATAAATAAGGTGAAGCCACACCACACTAAAAGATCAAAGAATATGATAAAAATAAGTGCCATCGTATTCATGGTCAGTGAGTACATCCATAAATAAATAAAAAAGAAGTACATATTTTAAAAACAATCATAAGTGCTATCAGACAATGGTAAATCCACCATGGACGAGTCAACATAAATGAATAAATAATACAATAAACAAACATTTATAATGAGCGGCTCTCCACAGGTCGGAACCTCCTAAATGCATCCAGATCCTTCCTGATCAATGTTTGAATGAATGGAGATATAGATTGTACTCTAGGTTCCCAAAGCGAGGGATCTGTAAATGGCACAAAAGGAATGTCAGTTTCATAATTAAAGTGATCCAACAATTTTAGTCTTTTTTAGTCTTCTATGGTATAGGTGAAGGTCCCTGCGAAGCTCCATCCTATCCAGTATTTGGGGGGGTGGGGATAAAAGACAATCCCTGTTCCAATACCTTTCTTTCCGTCTCAGAAAGCCTATATGAGTGTGAGAGATTCGTGATATTTGAATGTGGAGCTGTATCAGGGCACTGTTCTCCCCTTACATGTTTAAATTATCCAGCCAATAGTTAAAGATGATATTTCCTGTTTCAGATGTCCAGTGTACTGGGTCACGTGGCAGTGTATGGAACCTAAGTTTGCTAATCTCAGGTAAGTAGTTACATTGCCCTAGGATCTTTTGATTAAGTTGATCCAAGAGTATCTGTTGTTGTTTTTCCAATCTATCTGAGTAGTTGATAATTGGCACGTAGAGTATTGCATTGGGAAATTTACTTTCCGCCATTTTCAAAAGTTGTTGAAGTTGTTTCCAAGGGGGTCAACGCCAGCTGTTTCAAAAGGCAGTTGTTTAAACACCCCGATAGAACCACCTTCTCCACTGTTGGGTGTTGTTCTAATTTTTCTACTACTCCTTTTAGATGGTGAATGTGGCCTCAGGGAAGCTGTCTGCTTGCACTCTGGGGTCAACAAACCCAGGTATCCATGAGATATTAGAATCTCCAATTATAACAATTGGTTTTCTAATTGTAAGTTCCCAATCCCAAATGTCCCTGATAGAATTTGGGTGCCTAACTGGTTCAAAGCAAGTGGATATAGGCTTCCTGACAGGTAGATTAATCACCGGGATGGAAGAAGGGACCCCCGGGTGCACCTCAGCTGGGGCTAATCCCACTGTTTTACTCTTACCTTGACCAAGAGGCGGAGTCCCCGAAGAGAGTAGCAGCGGGAGGACCGGAGCGGCAGCAATGCGGGACCCCCCAGGGGGCTCAGACAAGGGCGTAATCAGGGAATATTCAATTTTGTCGCCACTTATCATCATATGTTCATCCCCCCCTGGGTCCCAAGGGCAGCCCCCCATGGTTCCCACTCCCCTCCAACTCCGGGGTCCTCCTGGCCAGAATCAGATAAAGAGGTAATGTAGTATTACTACATTGTAGGACAACATTACTGTATAAAGACCTCTTAGGACTATGAACAAGAGCAGACCTCGCCTGTGTTTGCTTCCAGATATCAACCCCCCCTGGCGCTAACTCTGTGGTCAATGGATCTCCAGCAAGTACTTGGGGTCTAGGGGAATATGTTTCAGCCATAACTGAAATAGTTTTCCCCACCCATTTCACTGGATCCAGCTCTAGAGTTGATAGGCCGGGAGACCTCCTAAGGGAGCTCCCCTTAGGTACATGTTTAGGCCCACTATGGACTAACCCACTTGCCGGACTGCTATTTCCCACCCCTTCCACATTACTGGGAGCTGGAGACAGGACCCCCGACAAGGGCGGAAAGTCCTCCATGGTCAATTGGCCTGGGCCTACCACCTCACTGGCACCAGTGCTGGCCTTGGGAAGCATAGCCTTTAACGTTGCCACTGATGATTGACTAAACTGCGTCTATATCTGGTAATTGCCCAAGCAACAGCTCGCTCAAAGGAATTGGTATCAAATCTCCCCATCTCCAGTAACCCCGCTGCCAGGACTGAATCATAATGATCCACCAAGATACACATATTGGTGTCCATCCAGTGGTCCCTATTTTCCTTCACCAGTGCCAGAGTGCTTGAGTTAGGTGAGGAAGGTTTGATAAAAGCTGTAAGTCTAACAACCTGTTTCATCATGCCAGGAGGGAAAGACCTAGTCCTATGTAATTCTGCTAAAATTTCCGCATGATGGATGGCTTGTAATAATTAGGGTTCAAATACTGCTTAGTCAATTTAGGGTCGAAAGAGGTCTTAAGAGTGTCTGAGCTTAAGGTGGGTGTATTCTCCCCCAAAGCTATATAATGAGCCAGAGGCCCAAACCTGTTGCTTCTGGGAAGCGTCATCTTCTTCCACTATAAACAATGACCGCAATCAGAAATGTTATCCCAGCTGAGTCTCCACTACACCATAGGCTGTTTTTAAAAAATCAAGGACATGGGGGAGGAAAAAATATTATAAGAAAAAAATTAAATTTTCATGAAAAAACAAGATAAAAAACCAAGAAACAAGACATAAAAACAATTAAAATCATAAGGTTCCCTTGAGTTTATCCTACACAAACATTATCTGGTAATGATCCACTAACCAAAGGAGATTGTCCATGGAATTAGCAATGTTCAAAAGGTTAAAAAAATCTCTTTCACCTTAATCCTTTTCCAGGCGTTTGTTCTCACTGGAGCTTCCTTTCGAGTGAATTTGCAGTCCAAGAGGTCCATAGTACTATCATTGTATAGTTTGTTAGAGCAAAACATCTGTCAAGGGAACTTCCAGAAATTAAGGGTTAGGGTTAGGGTTAGCGTTAGGTTATGGTTAGGGTTAGGGTTAGGTTTCTAGTTTTGAGTCGGTTGATCCACTTCCATCTCTGACACGTGGAAACCGGAGGGGGGAAGGGAGGGGGTGCACTCCACACATATGCGCGTGGGCCGGAGGGGTCCGGGCTCGGCCGGCCAAAGTTGTAGGCCCCATGGTTGCCCACTTGTAGATTAACCCATTGGTTGGGTTAAAGAGTCGTCTGTCCGTAGGTTAGGGGTTAGGGTTAGGTATAGTTTGTAGAATGGTTAAGGTTAGGGTTAAGGTAAGGTAAGGTATAGTTTTCTAATTTTAGGTTAAAGTTAGGGTTAGGGTTAGGGGTTAGGGTTAGGGTTAGGTTTCTAGTTTTGAGTCGGTTGATCCACTTCCATCTCTGACATGTGGAAGCCGAATGGGGGGGAAGGGAGGGGGGTGCACTCCATATCATATACGCGCGGGCCGGAGTGGTCCGTGCGCAACCGGCCGAAGTAGTAGACCCCATGGTTGCCCACTTGTAGATTAACTCGTTGGTTGGCTTATAGACTGTCTGTCCGTAGGGTTAGGGTTAGGTATAGTTTTTAGAATGGTTAAGGTTAGGGTTGATGGTTTGTCCTCTGACAAATCAACTGTAAATTTCGGTGTTCCTCAAGGTTCTGTTTTAGGACCACTATTGTTTTCACTATATATTTACCTCTTGGGGATGTCATTCGAAAACATAATGTTAACTTTCACTACTATGCGGATGACACACAGCTGTACATTTCAATGAAACATGGTGAAGCCCCAAAATTGCCCTTGCTAGAAGCATGTGTTTCAGACATAAGGAAGTGGATGTCTGCAAACGTTCTACTTTTAAACTTGGACAAAACAGAGATGCTTGTTCTAGGTCCCAAGAAACAAAGAGATCTTCTGTTGAATCTGACAATTAATCTTAATGGTTGTACAGTCGTCTCAAATAAAACTGTGAAGGACCTCGGCGTTACTCTGGAAAAAAATTAATCCATGCTTTTGTCACTTCTAGGTTAGACTACTTCAATGTTCTACTTTCCGGCTACCCGGATAAAGCACTAAATAAACTTCATTTAGTGCTAAATACGGCTGCTAGAATCCTGACTAGAACCCAAAAATTTGATCATATTACTCCAGTGCTAGCCTCCCTACACTGGCTTCCTGTCAAAGCAAGGGCTGATTTCAAGGTTTTACTGCTAACCTACAAAACATTACATGGGCTTGCTCCTACCTATCTCTCTGATTTGGTCCTGCCGTACATACCTACACGTACGCTACGGTCACAAGACGCAGGCCTCCTAATTGTCCCTAGAATTTCTAAGCAAACAGCTGGAGGCAGGGCTTTCTCCTATAGAGCTCCATTTTTAAGGAACGGTCAGAGACGCAAACTCGGTCTCAACCTTTAAGTCTTTACTGAAGACTCATCTCTTCAGTGGGTCATATGATTGAGTGTAGTCTGGCCCAGGAGTGGGAAGGTGAACGGAAAGAATCTGGAGCAACGAACCGCCCTTGCTGTCTCTGCCTGGCCGGTTCCCCTCTTTCCACTGGGATTCTCTGCCTCTAACCCTATTACAGGGGCTGAGTCACTGGCTTACTGGTGCTCTTTCATGCCGTCCCTACGAGGGGTGCGTCACTTGAGTGGGTTGAGTCACTGATGTGATCTTCCTGTCTGGATTGGCACCCCCCCTTGTGTTGTGCCGTGGCGGAGATCTTTGTGGGCTATACTCAGCCTTGTCTCAGGATGGTAAGTTGGTGGTTGAAGATATCCCTCTAATGGTGTGGGGGCTGTGCTTTGGCAAAGTGGGTGGGGTTATATCTTTCCTGTTTGGCCCTGTCCGGGGGCGTCCTTGGATGGGGCCACAGTGTCTCCTGACCCCTCCTGTCTCACTCTCCAGTATTTATGCTGCAGTAGTTTATGTGTCGGGGGGCTAGGATCAGTTTGTTATATCTGGAGTACTTCTCCTGTCCTATTCGGTGTCCTGTGTGAATTTATGTGTCCTCTCTCTAATTCTCTCTTTCTTTCTCTCTCTCGGAGGACCTGAGCCCTAAGACCATGCCTCAGGACTACCGGGCATGATGACTCCTTGCTGTCCCCAGTCCACCTGGCCGTGCTGCTGCTTCAGTTTTAACTGTTCTGCCTTATTATTATTGGACCATGCTGGTCATTAATGAACATTTGAACATCTTGGCCATGTTCTGTTATAATCTCCACCCGGCACAGCCAGAAGAGGACTGGCCACCCCACATAGCCTGGTTCCTCTCTAGGTTTCTTCCTAGGTTTTGGCCTTTCTAGGGAGTTTTTCCTAGCCACCGTGCTTCTACACCTGCATTGCTTGCTGTTTGGGGTTTTAGGCTGGGTTTCTGTACAGCACTTTGAGATATCAGCTGATGTACGAAGGGCTATATAAATACATTTGATTTGATTTGATTTAAGGTTAGGGTAGGGGTTAGGGTTAAGGTATAGCTTTTAGAATGGTTAAGGTTAGGTTTAGGTAGGTCTGTCAACTCGACGTAGGATCAGGCAAAACCCTTGAGTTGCGTACCTTATGCAGGTCCGGTCCTCGGTTGGTTGCCATGTGTCCATGTCGAGTGGTATGGTCATGATGTCTAGGTCCGCTTGCCAACGGATGTGGAAAGCATAGTGCAACCTAGGAGTTTACTCCCTATCGGATCCTTCTTTTTTAGCTCCACGTTATCTATGTATTTACTTCCGTGTTCGTCAGTCTTTTGGTCCTGGATGTTTTCAATCATGTGTGTAATTAGGAGTTATTCCCTTCCAGGATCCTAACTCTGAATTACTCCATGTCTAGTCGAATCCAGCTGGTCTGTATGCGTATACTTGGCGTAGGATCAGGCAAAACCATCGAGTTGCGTACCTTGTGCAGGTCCGGACCTCAGTTGGTTGCCGTGTGTCCCTATCGAGTGGTTAGTCCTTGAACTGCCAGTGGTTTGAGCAGACAAAAACCCAGAAGGCGAGCCCTCTCTACAGTTGTCATGCATCCACCCTTCCAGGATCGTAGTGTTCCAGTGGTATGTCAACCCTAGACAGTGAATTTTTTCGTAGTCCAGGTATAAAGGTGGTTCGGTTGTCCAGGCTTAGTGCGGCGGGGTAAGGGGTCCCCCAGTGAAAAATTGTTCTGTGGGATCCAATTATCCGCCAGACATTATCTGGGCACCCCAGGGATTACACGGCCGACGCGAATCCTCCAAAAAGCACCACTTTTCCGTCCTCCTGACCCAAAAGCCCCACTTTTCGAGGAGTTAACTGCCCCAACCCGCTAGGATGAAACACGTGCTACTGAACATACTGCCAATCCAATTCTAAACTGGTGTAGATAGTCATCCAGCGCGATACGTGAGTCTCCTGTTTTTGTGGGGTTGGGAGGGTTGAGCCAATTGGTCTGCCAACAAGGCCCCGAGAGGTCCCGAAGGAGTCCAGTCTATCCATTTCCTCCTGTCTTCTTTTTTTTTTTTGAATTTTACCCCTTTTTTTCTCCCCAATTTCGTGGTATCCAATTGTCGTAGTAGCTACTATCTTGTCTCATTGCTACAACTCCCGTACGGGCTCGGGAGAGACGAAGGCTGAATGTCATGCGTCCTCCGATACACAACCCAACCAGCCGTACTGCTTCTTAACACAGCACGCATCCAGCCCGGAAGCCAGCCGCACCAATGTGTCGGAGGCTACACCATGCACCTGGCAACCTTGGCTAGCGCGCACTGCGCCCGGCCCGCCACAGGAGTCGCTGGTGCGCGATGAGACAAGGAGATCCCTACCGACCAATCCCTATCCCAATCCCTCCCTAACCCGGACGACGCTAGGCCAATTGTGTGTCGCCCCACGGACCTCCCGGTCGCGGCCGGTTACGACAGAGCCTGGGCGCGAACCCAGGGACTCTGATGGCACAGCTGGCGCTGCAGTACAGCGCCCTTAACCACTGCGCCCCCTCCTGTCTTCTTGCTTGGTGAATGGAAGGGCCTAATTGCTTAGGGTGTAATCGATGCGGGGGAGTCGCCAAGGTCGGGGTCCCCAGAGTAGTTGGAGAAAAAAAGTTCTCGTCCATTGGGGGTGCTGTTGGGTATCTTCAAAAAAGTATTTTAGAAGGATGGTGGGTTGGTGAAGGTTTTTTTGTTAAATTTTGTTTATTTGTGTTCTATTTTATTGTTTCTTTTCGTCAAGGGTCCATGGTCATGGTAACCCTTAGTTCCAGAAACTAAAACAATTAAAGGGCTAAGTATTTTTGAGAGTCCGTGGTCACGGTAACTCTATAGTGCTATTGGAGGCCTATTTTTGTGGTCTAAATGACCCCCTATTTTTTTATATGGGATGTGGGGTGTGTAAGGTGTGGGTGCAGTGTATGTCCAGGTGTTCCTCCGCTGTACTGGAAGCCTCAGTGGTTGTCCAGCCCGTGGTAGTGGTGTTGGTCCTGGAGGGGTTTTTGGAAGGTCAGTCCTTGGTCCGTGAGTCCTGGTGAGATTCTTTGGTTTCTACGTTGTGGTTTTATTTTAGAGGTGGCTGCTGACCAAGGAATCCTTGAGGTTTTTATTCCTTTTGAAGGCCAGGATGGGTATGTGAAGAGGGAGTAGATTTTTGGACTTGAGTCTTTTTTGGATGCGAGTAGCCACTCGGTAGCTCGGTGAGTTGTATGGTGGGGGTAGGCCATCGGGTATGGTCGGGTTGATCAGCTTCTAGGGAGAGTTTCTTTAACATCGGTTCCTGTTGGAAGTGGTGTTGGTCCTCGAGGGGTTAGGGAGGTCCATCCTTGGTCCGTGAGTCACGGTGAGATTCTTTGGTTCCTTGTGGTGGTCTTTAGAGGTGGCTGTATACCAAGGAATCCTTGAGGTTTTTTATTACTTTGGGTTGCCAGGATCGGTGTGTGAAGAGGGAGTAGTTGTTTTGACCGTAGTCTATTCTGGATGTGGGTCGCCACCCGATAGCTTGGTGAGTTGTATGGTGGAAGTGGGCCATCGGGTATGGTGGGGTTGAGCCTCTTTCTTGGGAGAGTTTCTTTAACATCGGTTCTTGTTGGTCTTTGGTTGGTGAGACCAGGTTTTCCCATGTTTTCAGAGTAGTAGTGATGAGGGCCTGGTGTTCCAAATGGTTTCTTATATTTTACTGTGGTATCGTCCCACCTGTGGAGGCATTAACCCTGCGGTACTGGATCGGTGAGGGCTTCGCCTTTCGCTGGGTTTGCTGCTTGATGGAGCAGGTGGGTTAATCCGGTCCGTGGAGTTTCTGGAGGGGGATAAAGCACGGAGTCAGGGTCCACAAATGGATAGCTTCTGTTGGGGTGTAGGAAGTTGATGGTGTTCTTGGAATTTCCTGCAGCGTCTTAGTGCTCGTAAAGGTGGTCCGGCATTTGTGCCCTCTAGTCCTATGTGGGAGACCGTCCTCTGGGGTGTCCACGTCCTATCTCTCCACTGGATCGGTGAGAGCTTCGCCTTTTGGCTGGGTTTGCTGTTTGATGGAGTGGGTGGGTTAATCCGGTCCGTGGAGTTTCTGGAGGGGGACATAGCACGGAGTCAGGGTCCAAAAATGGATAGCTTCTGTTGGGGTGTAGGAAGTTGAGGGTGTTCTTTGAATTTCCTGCAGCGTCTTAGTGCTCGTAAAGGTGGTCCGGCCCTGGTGCCCTCTAGTCCTTTGTGGGGGAGCATCCTCTGGGGTGTCCACGTCCTATCTCTCCATCCTATGGTGTGGTGAGCGGTGGTGGTATTCTGTTTGAAGAGGTGACCTGTTTGGTAAGTTTGAGGCGTGTCCTTCTGGAGGGGCTAGGTGTCTAGAAGGTCCTGGATTCCCATCATGTGGGATTTGTTGTGGGTTTCGTTGCCTGCTGCGGATGTCATCCAGTGGTTCTGTCCAGCAATCCCATGTAAGATGGTGTTGACTGGGAAGAGTATATGGAGGTAGGTGGTAACGGAGTGTTAACCTGTTCCTGCTGATTTTCACTCCATACCACCCTGGACAGGGTATGGGATGGGAATGAAAGTTCAGAGGCCACCTTAACACTCTGCCTCTGCTCCGTTCCCTCAATCACCCTGGTCAGGGTATGATGTGGGGGAAGGTTAGGAGGGTTTGTGTTGCCCAAAAGGAGCCCTTCCCTATGTCAACCTTGTGAGGGTATGACCGGGTCTCTGGGTCCTCTGGTATGGTGGGGGTTTAGCCGCTTTCTTAGAATGGTTTCTTTGTCCTCGGTTCCGGTTGGTCTTGGTTTTGTGAGACCGGGCTGTCCTGTGTGGTCGGAGTTGTAGTAGTGGGAGCCTGTTGCGCCATTCGTTGAAGCCTAAAAAAGAGACGCTATGTTAGGCGAAGTCGACGTTCCTGCAATGAGACTCGATTGCCAGTTGAAACTTTTTTCGGCTGGCCCCTCTGTGTGTCTCTTCTTAAAAGGTGTAGAGGCTCTAAGTGAGTATCTATGCCCCGTCAAATTTTTTGGGCCCGGTTTGTGGTGAAGTAGGGGGTCTGAGTTGCCATCAGAGTGCCCGGGGTCCTCGTTGTCTCGTAGATCTTCCATTGTAGTGTGTCCCTGTGTAAAACTCAAAATAAGGGTAAGAGAAAAGTACAAATGAAAATAGGTAGCCAAAAGGAGGTACCCTCGAAGTCCGTGTGGAACCTGCCTTCCTTACAGCTGCACAACGGGTCTAGGGGTAGTGTTAGTGTTCAAATACTGGAGAGTTGAGACCAAATCCCGGACGCTGGACAGAGTGGATTTCAGTTGTAACAAAAGACAGTTTTAATGAGTCAGAGATATCTTGTCCCGCAGTTTTACGTGCACGGACCTAGTTCACATAACTCGGCAAGGAGCCAGGTGAAAAAGAGAGCTATACAATGGTTACATACATTTTTATACATAGAATAAAGTAGGTGGAGTCTTGTCGTTTCGGTCTTCTTGACTGGTCGGAGGGTTGGAGGCGGGCCTTGCTCTAGCCAGAGCGGGCCCCATTGGTGCACAGCAAAAGTTCTTTGCTCTTGGGACCGGCCAGTTAGAGGGAGATGAGATGTGTGTTTATATAAGGAAGAGGGGGTCAGTCTTATGGCTGGGTGTATGTGTTCTTACGACGGAATGTCTGTGTTTATATGAGCTATGTGTATGAATATTTATATAACAAATCCCCCTCTTCACGTCTATTAGACGTGAAAACTATAGCAGAAAGGTGGCGGTTGCAATCGTGGGTATACATAAGGTGGTGCTCCTAACATTGTCTGGTTTGCATGGTGGGTCTGTAGGTGTAGTGCTACGTTTGGGACGGGAGTGATTGGAGGGAGTGATATCAGGAAAGGAGTTAGGGACATGTGTAGGGGTTGGTGTATGTGATGTGGCAGGGTGAAATAGTTGTTCAATTAACCATGTGAAAGTCCTAGGGTTACTCCAAATATCAGTAGGAATATCACAAATAAGGGACCAGATATCCCCAGCCTCACCCAGAGAGGGAGAAATTTCCCTCTAACTGGGCGAGGTTCCCTTCTCAGGGGAGGCGGAGTTTGATGCCGCATCACCTGAGGAAGGAGTGTCTTCATTTGGAATCGAATTTAGGCCGCTCAAATCAGCTCTGACTTCAGTCAGTGTTCTAGAAGGAATTGGGGCTGGGGTGCAATGTGTAAGGCGGTGCCAAGGTGTGCCTGATTTACCTTTGACCTGGACTGAGTGTGAAGTAACCTCCTTCACTTCGTACGGTCCAGTCCACCTGGGTTCCAGCCACTTTCTCTTGTGGACTGTAACCCTCACCCCGTCACCAACCTTTACCTTCAGTAGTGGCGTGTCCCCCGGCAGCTCCCCCTCCTGGACCTTGTGAACCTGGGTAGAGAGTGCTGCAGAGAGAACCGTCAGTTTTTTCACATAATTAGACATTACAATTTGTTGTACATCAAGGGCGGGCATATGACCTCCCTCCCTTGGTGGACCATGCATGACTCTACCAGTCATTATCCCATGAGGCACATACTTTAGCTATCTTAGCTTTTGCTTTTGGTTTGACGTTCCACCAGATTTTGGGATTGGGGCCTGTACACAGATCCAAATCTGTGGGTTATGCCAAATCTTTCTTCCACCTGTCTCAGGTGTTTGTTAAATGTAAGCCATTTGTCAAATTTGATTTGTCTTGGGATGCCATACCTGGGTATTAGTTTGGTTTGTAGCCACTTAAAGACTGACCTAGCATCCTCCCCTTTTGTTATTATTGCCTCTACCCATTTGGAGAACCTATCTACTATGACTAGGAGATAGAGTTTGCCTTTAGATAAATTTTCGGGGCCCATGTCGGTGTAGTCTATACTAATATCCTGAAAACATGCATTAGGTATTACGTATGAGCCCATTGGTGTTTGATATGGTTTCTTTGGGTTGTGTCTGTCACAACCATTGCATTCGTCACAAAATAAATCATCGTCATAAAATAAGTCAGTCATATTTTTTATGTGAGGGTGCCACCAGATGTGCGAGGCCTTTTTGGAGGGTCTTTAGTTTGCCTTCGTGTGTGGGGCCATGTGTTTCTCATAAAAGTTCTGGGTCCATCAGTGTGGCCTGCTTCATGGGCATGGGCTGAGTCTGTATAGATATTCAGTCTTTCCTTTTCCTCTGATGAGGACCTGCGTCAATCCGATGATTTCAGCTAATTTGGCCAATGCTGGTTGAGGGATGATGGCTGATTGAAGGGTGACATCACGAGGTGAGCTGTTTTTTCAATAGCTTTTGCTACTGCAGCAACGTATCTGGAGCATGTTGACTGTCCTACCTCAATGTGGCCAAGTTTGAAGAGTAGTACATCAAGACCCTTCTCTCCCCCTCTTGTTTCTGGAATAGGACGGATGAGGTGAATCCTTCCCTTTCAGAAACATCCAAATGGAACTTGTTCTTGTAGTCAGGTGCAGTCAGAGCTGCTGCCGCTGATAGATCTGTTTTCAGGAGTGCTATGGCTGTTGATGCTTCAGCCGTCCAGGCCAGGGGTGCATGGAGGTTCCTTGATCGTAGGATGACCGGTGCTGCCACCCCCTCTGGGCCACACCCAATGGTACAACACCTGATAGGTGGGGTCAGGTGCATCATGTCTTCGTCCCAGTCTGCAGTGTAGAGGCAGTCATCAGTTTCTGTTGCATTGAGTGTGCAATGGATCTCAGCTTGGGGAGTCTTATATGGGTGCAGAGTGTAGATTTGAGCTTTCAGTTGGTTGAACTTAAACTGGATGTGAGGGGTGGCAGGCCCTGTGGGTAGGCATTTTAGCCAGTACACTTCTTGGGCTTCAGACAGTGTGGTCATCGGCAGGAGTGGCATCCTCATCATTCTTACTGGGTGATCAGGTGTTAAAGTGGGAGGGTTGGTTGTAATCTTGCTGCTCCTGCTGCATGTGGCTAGATTCTGGGTGGTTGTATGCTGGCTGTTGCTGATGCATGGGTGTGGGTCCTGGTTGCTGATGTTGCAGAGGTGGGTTTCCCCCACTTCCTCTTGCTCTCCATTGCTGTTGCTGCGGGGAGAGTGGTTTCATGCAATCTCTGGCAAAATGACCGGTAATTCCGCAGTTAAAACACTGGTAGTTTCCCCCTCTGTGTTGTCCAGTGTAGGGACCCCGTCGAGCCCATACTGGGTGTTGTTGTTGCAGGATATACTGCTGTGGGGGAGGGTATTGGGGTGGTTGGGCCCCCCTAGTGGCCGTGAGTGAGGCTGCCTGCTGTTGGATCATCTGAGCGACAGTCTGGGCCACTATTTGGGAGATGTCTGTTTTGGTTCCCGGCTCCTTCGTTTCTTCCGCCACCATCTGTTTCTTAGGTTTTTCTCCTTGTTGTGCTTCCTTCAATTGGAGTTTCAGGAGTTGTACCTGGAGGGACTGCACCTGGCTCTCAGCACCCCCTCTTTCCTTGTTGTGCTGGGTCACATGGTGGTGCACATGCGTATTGAATTGGGTCAGAGGAAGTGCAATCAACCCTACCGTTCCTCTGAGTTTGGTTTTAACATCTCCAGGACACCCGTTGACCACCATTTCCTTCCACATGCTGAGTGTGGTATCAGTGTGATCGAATGGTTCTTCGTGGACCGATCTCCATGTGGTCTTAGCCCTGTCCAGGTATGCTGCAGGTTGCTCACCTGGGTTGATTGTGAAGGAGGATAAGGTGGCATGGTTTCTTTCTGTAGGGTATGCTCTCCGTAGAACTTCCCATAATCTGGTACGGAAGTGGTCTATGGGCAGTGTTGGGGCCCGCCATCCAAGGTCAGCTGCTGTCATGAGGGCCTCCATGGTTCCGTGGTCGGTGGCTCTTGCTAGAAGTGCTTTCATGTCTCCTAGGCAGAGTTGCAGGCCTGACGTAAGTGTCTGCAGTTGAAGTAGCCACGCTGAAGCTCCTCCATGTAGGCTAGGCATCTGTCCCATCAGTGTTGTTAAATCAGTCATTTTCCAGGGCTGGTACTCCACAGTGTGTGCATCACCTGGTGTCGGTCGCAGGGGGTACTGTCCTGCCATCTCCTGCTCTCGCTCTCTTCTATCAGCAATTCTGGAGGACCGACGGAGTGTTTCGGACCCCATTGATTCGGTAACTTTGGTTACTGTTCCTCTCATTATGCCTTCCACACGGTAGGCTCCCTCTCTGTTGTTATCTTGGTTAGCTATTAGCTCCCTGAGTTCCTTAGCTCGAGCTATTGATGATTTCAGCAGCTCCTGCATCTTAGTCACGTTTGGAGCTCCCATCGGAGCTGGGGTGAGCACCATGTCAATTTCTTCTTCGTTTTCGATATCCATGTTCTGATGACAGTCCTCCCTATCCGTCTGATAGAAGTGGTTTGAATCTAATCTTGTTTGTAGGTGTCCTCTGGTTTCAGAGGTGAGAGAGTTCACAGAGGAGCATTGCGGCCTCCGTTCCTGGGGGAGGTCTCCTGCTCCTGGAATCCCAGTTTCGAACTGTTCACATACCATATGGCCAGCCGTTATCCCCAGGGTAATTTCCCCTTTTAACTCCCCTTGGTCTATTCTCAGAACTGGAGCCTGTATTGTGGGAGGTGCCCTGGGCAGGAATGGGTTGTGTGACGGGCTCCGGTGATTTTGTCCCTTTGAGTATGGCTGGGGCTGAACTGCCTCCATTGTCGATTGTGGATATAGTGAGGGAGAAACGGCCACAGGGGGAGCGGTGGGCAAGTTCTCAGGCGGAGCTTTAACATCCCCCGACGCCACAATAGCCACGCACATCATGTCTGGTGTGTTTTTGGGTAGCACCCTCCTACTCTCCTGTATGGCCCATGTACCTATCTTGAGCTCCCCCTCCGCTCTCTCTCTCTCTCTTGTACCTACTTTTTTGAACCTGTGTATCTTGTTTCTCTCCGCCTCACTCGCTTTTGCATGCTCTACTGCGTCCTCTAATTCTGTCTGCATATCTTGGAGTTTCCCCCCTGTAGGTGATCCTCCGCTAAAATAACCTGCTTGTGTCCATCTTATCCGTAATCCTTTCCACACTTTCTCCACTTTCCCATACTGTTCTTTACCTCCCGCTCTATCAATCATACTCTGATCTAAATATTCATTGAATTTTAGTTTGGGCGTGGTAGCTGCAGACATTTTATCTAGTTCGTCTGATAATGTGTATAATGCGTTATTTAGGTATATTCAATCCTTACTATGTGGTGTTTATTTCTATCGTTGTATGCTTAGATATACTGCTGTACTGGCAATGGCTTATCTCTTCTACCCCCACCCTCGCATACCAAGGGGGTTATCAGTATGTGACGCCCGCCACGTGTCTGTTTCTCCCGTATTTTATTGGAATTTGTTCAGCGATTCGTTTAGGTATTTTCTAAAAATGATTCGGCGATTTCCTTTTGGAACAATATATCAGTGAATATATGCGGTTCTATAACAATTTTCAGAGTAATTCTAGCTCTTTAGGAAATATAGATAGAATTTCTAGACAACTAAGAGTTGTTCAGTGAATTATTTAAATACTTTCTGTAAACAATTCGGTAAATTCCTTTATGAACTTATATCAGTAAATTCGAGCGATTCTATAGCAATTGTCAGAATAATTCTATATCTTTAGGAAATATGGATAGAATAGAAAAACCCAAAAATCAGTGTGTAGCTTTTAGCGTCTGTCAAACAAAGTCTGTACTAAGCTCGGCGGCTTATTTAAATACTTTCTAGAAACAATTAAGTAAGTTCCTTTATGAACTTATATCAGTAAATTCCAGCGATTCTATAGCAATTGTCAGAATCATTTTAAACTTTAGGCAATATCAACAGGAATGAAAAAAAACTAAAATCAGTATTCCAGCCCGGCTGCTGTCAAAGTTGCCCGGCCATTCAAAACTAAGGTGGCTTTGTCTATCAGCACGTGTGCCTAATAGCCCAGTTACGTATCCCAACCTACTCCGCGACAAACGTTTCTTTCAATTTAATTTCCCCCATCTCCAAATCATGGAATGTCAACTCTGGTTCATATTATGTTTATTGTTTGATGTGCAATAGCCACCTCATTCCCGATCTCTGTCTTGTGGAACGCCAAACTTACATATCCTGTATCTACTCGACTACACCTCTTACAAAACCTATTAAATACAGCTTTTTTAATAGGGCATTTTTCATGCAGATTCATTCAATCCAACCACACCTCCACAAGACCTATTCGATGTTATATGTATCAACAGGAGATTTTACTTGCAGATTGTAACGGTTTTCTTGGTGAGAAGGAGAGTCGGACCAAAATGCGGCGTGTCTATTGCAATCCATGTTTAATGAAGTAACACACTAAACACAAACACTATCAAAACAATAAACTTAACGAAAACCGAAACAGCCTATACTTGTGTAACCTAACACAGAACAATGACATCAGGACACTAAGGACAATCACCCACGACAAACTCAAAGAATATGGCTGCCTAAATAGGGTTCCCAATCAGAGACAACGATAAACACCTGCCTCTGATTGAGAATCACTTCAGACAGCCATAGACTTAGCTAGAACACCCCACTAGCTACAATCCCCATACATACACACCACATACAAAAACCCATGCCACACCCTGGCCTGACCAAATAAATAAAGATAAACACAAAATACTTTGACCAGGGTGTGACAGAAACCCCCCCCTAAGGTGCGGACTCCCGAACGCACCTCAAAACAATAGGGAGGGTCCGGGTGGGCGTCTGTCCATGGTGGCGGCTCCGGCGCGGGACGTGGACCCCACTCAATCAATGTCTTAGTCCCTTCTCCTCGCGTCCCTGGATAGTCCACCCTCGCCGCCGACCATGGCCTAGTAGTCCTCACTCAGAACCCCACTGGACTGAGGGGCAGCTCGGGACTGAGGGGCAGCTCGGGACTGAGGCAGAAGCTCAGGAGTGAGAGGAAGCTCAGGAGTGAGAGGAAGCTCAGGCAGGTTGATGAATCTACCAGATCCTGGTCGACTGGCAGATCTGGAAGAGTCTGGTCGACTGGCAGATCTGGAAGAGTCTGGTCGACTGGCAGATCTGGAAGAGTCTGGTCGACTGGCAGATCTGGAAGAGTCTGGTCGACTGGCAGATCTGGAAGAGTCTGGTCGACTGGCAGATCTGGAAGAGTCTGGTCGACTGGCAGATCTGGAAGAGTCTGGTCGACTGGCAGATCTGGAAGAGTCTGGTCGACTGGCAGATCTGGAAGAGTCTGGTCGACTGGCAGCTCTGGAAGAGTCTGGTCGACTGGCAGCTCTGGAAGAGTCTGGTCGACTGGCAGCTCTGGAAGAGTCTGGTCGACTGGCAGCTCTGGAAGAGTCTGGTCGACTGGCAGCTCTGGAAGAGTCTGGTCGACTGGCAGCTCTGGCTGCTCCATGCTGACTGGCTGCTCCATGCTGACTGACAGCTCTGGCTGCTCCATGCTGACTGGCAGCTCTGGCTGCTCCATGCTGACTGGCTGCTCCATGCTGACTGGCAGCTCTGGCTGCTCCATGCTGACTGGCTGCTCCATGCTGACTGGCAGCCCTGGCTGCTCCATGCTGACTGGCTGCTCTGGCTGCTCCATGCTGACTGGCTGCTCCATGCTGACTGGCTGCTCCATGCTGACTGGCGGCCCTGGCTGCTCCATGCTGACTGGCGGCCCTGGCTGCTCCATGCTGACTGGCGGCCCTGGCTGCTCCATGCTGACTGGCGGCCCTGGCTGCTCCATGCTGACTGGCGGCCCTGGCTGCTCCATGCTGACTGGCGGCCCTGGCTGCTCCATGCAGACTGGCGGCCCTGGCTGCTCCATGCAGACTGGCAGCTCTGGCGGCTCCTTGCAGACTGGCAGCTTTGGCGGCTCCTTGCAGACTGGCAGCTTTGGCGGCTCCTTGCAGACTGGCAGCTTTGGCGGCATCCTGCAGACAGGCAGCTCTGGCGGCTCCTTGCAGACTGGCAGCTCCTTGCAGACTGGCAGCTCCTTGCAGACTGGCAGCTCCATGCAGACTGGCAGCTCCATGCAGACTGGCAGCTCCATGCAGACTGGCAGCTCTATGCAGACTGGCAGCTCTATGCAGACTGGCAGCTCTATGCAGACTGGCAGCTCCATGCAGACTGGCAGCTCTATGCAGACTGGCAGTTCTGAACAGGCGGGAGACTCCGGCAGCGCTGTAGAGAAGGAAGGCTCTAACAGCGCTAAACAGGCGGGAGACTCCGACAGCGCTGGAGAGGAGGAGGGCTCCGACAGCGCTGGACAGGCGAGGCGCACTGTAGGCCTGATGCGTGGTGCTGGCACTGGTGGTACTGGGCCGAGGACACGCACAGGAAGCCTGGTGCGGGGAGCTGCTACCGGAGGGCTGGGGTGTGGAGGTGGTACTGGAAAAACCGGACCGTGCAGGCGCACTGGAGCTCTTGAGCACCGAGCCTGCCCAACCTTACCTGGTTGAATGCTCACGGTCGCCCTGCCAGTGCGGCGAGGTGGAATAGCCCGCACTGGGCTATGCAGGCGAACCGGAGACACCGAGCGCAAGGCTGGTGCCATGTAAGCCGGCCCAAGGAGACGCACTGGGGACCAGCTGCGTAGAGCCGGCTTCATGGCATTAGGCTCGATGCTCAATCTAGCCCGGCCGACACGCGGAGCTGGAATATACCGCACCGGGCTATGCACCCGCACTGGAGACACCGTGCGCACCACTGCATAACACGGTGCCTGTCCGGTCTCTCTAGCCCCCCGGTAAGCACAGGGAGTCTGCCCAGGTCTCCTACCTGGCGTAGCCATACTCCCTGTTAGCCCCCCCCCAATAAATTTTTGGGGCTGCCTCTCGGGCTTCCTTCCGCGCCGCCGTGCCTGCTTCGCCAACTCCATTCTCTGATAACCTTCCGCGCACTGCTCCATCGAATCCCAGGCGGGCTCCGGCACTCTCCCTGGGTCGGCCGCCCACCTGTCGATCTCCTCCCAAGTCGTATACTCCATACTGTACTCCTCTTTGGGCTGCTCCTGTTGTTTCTTCTCCCGCTGCACCTTTGGGCGGCTACACTCCCCTGGTTTAGCCCAGGGTCCTCTCCCGTCGAGGATTTCCTCCCATGTCCAGAAATCCTTATTGCGCATCTTCTCGCGCTGCTCCTGCCTGTTGACACGCTGCTTGGTCCTTTTGTGGTGGGTGATTCTGTAACGGTTTTCTTGGTGAGAAGGAGAGTCGGACCAAAATGCGGCGTGTCTATTGCAATCCATGTTTAATGAAGTAACACACTAAACACAAACACTATCAAAACAATAAACTTAACGAAAACCGAAACAGCCTATACTTGTGTAACTTAACACAGAACAATGACATCAGGACACTAAGGACAATCACCCACGACAAACTCAAAGAATATGGCTGCCTAAATATGGTTCCCAATCAGAGACAACGATAAACACCTGCCTCTGATTGAGAACCACTTCAGACAGCCATAGACTTAGCTAGAACACCCCACTAGCTACAATCCCCATACATACACACCACATACAAAAACCCATGCCACACCCTGGCCTGACCAAATAAATAAAGATAAACACAAAATACTTTGACCAGGGTGTGACACAGATCCGGTTCATCCATAATTCAACTATAACCACATCTCCACAAGACCTTATTCGATAGTATAGAACGTATCAAAAATAGGACATTTTTAGTTGCAGATTCGGTTCATCTATAACCACACCTCCACAAGACCTTATTCGATAGTACAGAACATATCAAAATAGGACATTTTTACTTGCAGATTCGGTTCATCTATAATTCATTCATTCGTATGAAATTCTCATTGAATTTCCAACATCCATAATTGTGTCCTTTACGTGTTAAAACACAGCCACTATTTAACGTCACCTCTATACACAACCCAATACATATATAATTAGGACAGTTTTCTATGCAGATTTCAGAACAAATAGGGTCCCTGGAGGAATTTAACACATTGGTCAATCACAATTCACACATTCCTATTAAAATAACTGAGTATAGGCCCATTAATAAGAATATATATATATATTTTTTTACAAAACAAGATATCTTTAATCAATGTCTTAGGTTCTTATGTAAAAAATTTGGGCACCGATTCATACTCACGCCCAGTACTTTCTGATCAAAATTTGGTTTAGGCTATAATACAATATGCAGATTTCGATATAACGGGCTCTGCTCACCTTTATATAGAGCGCTCCGATCAGATTTCCTGAGGCAAGATGAATGGCTGGGGAAGTCACTCTTCCGTCTGATTTTTTTAGCCGTGATCAGTCTCGTCCTCTCACACTAACTTATAATAGATCGAATTCAAGAACAACAAAACTCTGCTACAAATTTTGTTAGTGTTCAAATACTGGAGAGTTGAGACCAAATCACGGACGCTGGACAGAGTGGATTTCAGTTGTAACAAAAGACAGTTTTAATGAGTCAGAGATATCTTGTCCCGCAGTTTTACGTGCACGGACCTAGTTCACATAACTCGGCAAGGAGCCAGGTGAAAAAGAGAGCTATACAATGGTTACATACATTTTTATACATAGAATAAAGTAGGTGGAGTCTTGTCGTTTCGGTCTTCTTGACTGGTCGGAGGGTTGGAGGCGGGCCTTTCTCTAGCCAGAGCGGGCCCCATTGGTGCACAGCAAAAGTTCTTTGCTCTTGGGACCGGCCAGTTAGAGGGAGATGAGATGTGTGTTTATATAAGGAAGAGGGGGTCAGTCTTATGGCTGGGTGTATGTGTTCTTACGACGGAATGTCTTTGTTTATATGAGCTATGTGTATGAATATTTATATAACAGTAGCCCAGCCACGACGCATTTCTGCCTATTTTGGACCGGAAAAAATGAGGTGTGTGTGTGGGTATATGTGTAGTTGAGGCTCGATGGTCTGGGGGTCTATGAAGGTCCGTCGAAAAAATGCCAAAAATGGCGTAGATTCTCTGGAGGGTGGGTTCCGTGATGTAGGAGTACCTGGATTAGGGAAGAAATCGCAAGGATTTAAAATTCGGGGTGTAGCATGAAGCTTTTAGGGGCCTTTTGTTCAAAAGGAGTAGAAGATGAAATATTCGTAGGGAGTGTAGAGTACCAGCTGGCGTCTTGGTGCAGGTGAGGTGTCTCTAGGATGTAGCATGGAGCTGTGGTCTGGTCGTTCAGCAGGAGTGTTCATCGTTGGTGAAGTTCTCTTGTAGAGGTCTAGCTTGCGTCTTGTCCAGGTGACGTGTCTCCAAGAAGTGTTTTGACCGAATGGTGCTGAGGCTGAGGGATGCTCCTCTTTTGTAGGAAATAATGGGGGCGTGGTTTGCCAGGTAGGTCGAATCCTATTGGTGCATGAGGTGTGCATGCTGTGTTCATGTGAGAGGTATGGCCGTGGCTCGTCCAATGAGATCGCTTTGTTTTTGGGAAGCGGCGTCTAATAGTCTGTTGCGTGATGGGAAGGCCTCCAACGTTGATTCCTGTGGGGAATTGTATAGGAGAATTAGACACTTTGCTTTTGGGGTGCTGTTTGGGTTGTGGGTGTCAGAGTGAATTTTAGGTAAGTAGAAGTCTTAGGGGTCAAGATGAGCCATAAGTGGAGTTCCTGTGATTTGTAGAAGTATGATAGATCCTCCTGTGAAAATGCGTGTTTGACCTTTGTGTCGCCATTGACTTGTGTGTTAGCGTTGGGAGCGGTCTGCTCTGGTTGAGGGTTTGGGGCTGGAAATACCCGAATGTGAGGTTCTGTGGGTCCAGCAAAGGTTGAGGGTAGAGTAGACATCTGTAGGTTCCTGATGAATCTATAGTTGGGGTCCTGGGTGACCCATAGCTCTGGATATAGGTATTCAAATGTGGTTGAGTTATTTTTCCTCCGATTTTTGGAGTCACGTCACTGAAGTACAGTGAGGTGCGATGTGCAGGGAAAAGTTGTGGCCGTGGTATATTGGTCTTTTGTGGTGTTAGAGGGCTTGAATCTTGTTTCTTTATTGAGGGGTAGTTGTAGGTAGGGTTTCTAGGGGGGTGTTCCCTTTACCCGGATCGAAAATGGTGCTGTTTTTGTCTTTTTTAGTTGGCGCTTATTAGCGGAGTGTAGCTTTGATCGCGTTCATATCCACTTGGGTTCCCGTATATGCGGTAGATTTAGCCGTTTGTCGTGTTTACGTCCACGTGGTGTATGGGATGTACGGATCCGAAAAAACGTTTTATGCTGTTTCCAGTGATGTGTGTCCTCCGGAGTTGGTGTAACCTATCCTGTAGGGGGATACTTACCTGGGGGAGGGTCCAGTGTTGAATATTGATGCTTACCTGTGTGAGAGATGGGTATTGTAGTTTTTGGGGGGTTTTGGATACAGATGGATCGTTTAGGGGGTTCCTTTTTGGTTGTCCCATGTATGTACCTATGATGTACAGTTGTTAGGCATTCCTGGTTAGGCTCATAGTATGGGTTGGTGTCGTATGGCTGGGAGTCTTACCTGAGTTTTTGGTTTGTTTGTGTATGGTGCAGAGGTGTGAGTGGGGTGAACCTGTTTTATAATTTTGTTTCCTTTTACCTCTAAGTTGGAAATACGGTCGTCAGGATTTCTGTGAGAGGGTAGGAGTCTGTTTCAACTGTGTCAGGGTGGTGATGTCTTGTTCTTTGGTGAAAAAAAACGTTTTGTCTTTTGTTGAAAAAGGTGGTGTAGGAGTTCAGGTTGAGGTATGTTGTGGTTGAGTCCGGGGTCTTTGGTGAAATGAATTCTCCATCTTTCTAGTTGTTTCTCAGATGGAAAGTGTGTGTTGGTGGAGGTCTCAGAAGTGATGTCCTTCAGAGATCTGGTATAGCTATTTTAGGTTGTATTTAATCTAATGATTGTTTTTGACCTGTTCACCATCAAACCATTCCTTAGAGAAGTATACTGGGCGAAGAATCAACACCCCTAGAAAAAGCCTGATTTAAGATGATCCCAGGTAATTTACAGGGATACAAATTTCTTTGGCTTGCTGCGTCCAGATCCCTCGGCAGGCAATGCAGCGGTGACTGGCTAGTGTTTGGTTTCTAGTTTTGAGTCGGATGATCCACTTCCATCTCTGACACGTGGAAGCCGAAGGGGGGGAAGGGAGGGGGGTGCACTCCACATCATATACGCGCGGGCCTGAGGGGTCCGGGCGCAACCGGCCAAAGTAGTAGACCCCATGGTTTCCCACTTGTAGATTAACCCGTTGGTTGGGTTAAAGACTGTCTGTCCGTAGGGTTAGGGTTAGATATAGTTTTTAGAATGGTTAGGGTTAAGGTTAGGGTAAGGTATAGATTTTAGAATGGTTAGGGTTAGGGGTTAGGGTTAGGGTTAGGGGTTAGGGTTAGAGGGTTAGGGTTAGGGTTAGGTTTTGAATATATTTGTGTTTCGTTTCAACTAGTTAGTTTTACGGTGCACAGGCCTTTCTCCTGTTTATCCCTCCCATTTCTGATGATCTAATATAATAGGTGTAGTACTTAAAAAGGCCCGTAGATGTCCTCCTAGGATCATAAATTAAACTGAGGTAGGCTCCAAGTTGCCTCTTTTTCTGGGTGGCAGTGCAGAAGTCAATGTGGTGAGAGATTCATTCAACCATAGTGTTGTTAAATATGAACATAAACGCCATATTGTGCATTTAAATGGTTTTATTGTTTTGTTAAAGGAAAGGAAAAACCTAAAAGAGGAAGTGCCAAACTAAAACCAAACAAACCATAAATATATAGAGAGAAAAAATAAAATATGAATAAAACCATGTTCTTCTCCATCCATTTTCCTGTCTGTTAAAACCCATTTTCTAAAACCTCTCGTTCAGGTCATTTGGCGTTATTGTCTGTAGGTGCTGGATCCACTCCCGTTCTACCCTCCTTCGCTGCCCACAGGTCCAGCCTATATGTGACTGTAACCCTGATATGGTAAGGTGAGTGATGGGGTGCTCCTGGAAGTGAGTTATGAGTTCTGTTTGTAGGTGTGCCCGTTTAATGTTATATAGGTGTTGTTTGAGTCTGGTTTCTACGGTGTGTTTGGTTTCTCCAATGTATTGTTTATTGCAAAGTGTACATTTAAATGGTGTTATGTGTGTTCAATGAATAGGATTCTTGTACTGGTGCTGATGTGTGGCTGTGTATATTTGTAATGAACTTTATCTGTCGAAAATGGAAATGATGAGGTTTGAGGTCTTGTGGTGGCTTACTACTGAATTTTGCTTTGTTGAGGTCCTTTAAGTTTTTGTTTTTTCTAAATGCTGAAATGATTCTGTATGGTTTGAGTGGTATGTAAGTGTGCTGAACTGTAGAGAAGTTGTGTTTGATTGATTGATGTAGGGGTCTAATTCTATGTGAAAATGTGTTTACTAGGGGGATGATAATTGTCTGTTGATTGAGTATTGATGACAAGGGAGGAGAGACAGAGGAAGTGTTTCGGTTTAGTGATTGGTGCAGATCACTTTCCATAGGGGAGTCAGGATTAGGGTAAGGGAGGGAGATAGGATGAGAACCCTGGTTAGGGTAATGGTACACATTAGGGTTAGGCGTGGGGTTTGGAGAAAGGTTGAGGTTAAGGTTAGGCATGGGGTTAAGGGAAAGGTTAAGGTTAGGCGTGAGGTTTGGGAAGAGGTTAAGATTAGGCGTGGGGTTAAAGGAAAGGTTCAGGTTAGGCGTGAGGTTTGGGAAGAGGTTAAGATTAGGTTTGGGGAAAGGTTAAGGTTAGGTGTGGGGTTAAGGGAAAGGTTAAGGTTAGGCGTTGGGTTAGGGGAAAGGTTAAGGTTAGGCGTGAGGTTTGGGAAGAGGTTAAGATTAGGCGTGGGGTTTGGGGAAAGGTTAGGGTTAGGTGTGGGGTTTGGGGAAAGGTTAGGGTTAGGTGTGGGGTTAGGGGAAAGGTTAAGGTTAGGTGTGGGGTTAGGGGAAAGGTTAAGGTTAGGCGTGAGGTTTGGGGAGAGGTTAGGATTAGGCGTGGGGTTTGGGGAAAGGTTAAGGTTAGGTGTGGGGTTAAGGGAGAGGTTAAGGTTAGGAGTAGGATTGAGGTTAAGGTTAAGAGAGGTGGATGATTTGCTGTGGTCTGTGAGTGTTGGATGAATGGGAGGGAGGGCGGCCAATGTGTTGTTTTTAATGGTTCTTAAAAATCGTTTTGAATATCCTCTTCTTCTAAGTGCATTGAATAGTGTATTTATTGCATAATCCAGGTCTTGCTTGCAAGATGATATCCTGTAGAACCGTATAATTTGTGATTTTATTATTCCCTTAAATGTATGTTTAGGATGGTAACTGTGTTTATGAAGTAAAGCATGTGTGTCTGTTGGGTTGAAATAAACTCTAGTGTGTAGTGTTTTCTGTGATTGATTGTTATTACTGAAAAAAACTGTTGGGTCTAAGAAGTTGACTTCTTGCGGATGAATTGTGTATTTAACCTTAATGGATGGATGATGACCGTTGAGAATGTTAATAAAATCTGTGAATAACTGGATGTCGTGGGGCCAGGCCCCTATTATGTCGTCTAAAAAGCGGTAATAAAAAGTGGGTTGATATGGACACTTGGCCAGTGCCTCTCTCTCTCCCATTCAGCCATGTATATATTGGCGTAAGCAGGTGCAAATTTTTTGCCCATAGCTGTTCCCTCCACCTGCAGGTAATAGTGGTCATTGAATAAAAAGTCATTGCTAGTCAGGCTGATTTCTAATAGTTGTAATATTTCTTTGTCCGGTCTAGTGTTGTCTGGGTATCTCTTAAAGATATTTCTAATTGCTTGTATTCCTGTTGCTGTATTTATGTTGGTGTATAGGCTATCAATGTCTATTGTGAATATGTGTGTGTGGGAGGGAACAACTATGGGTCCAATCCTCTCCATGAAGTGGTAGGTGTCCCTGAGAAAGCTGGGGTGCCTTGTGGAGAGAGGGTTGATATGGTGGTCTATATATTGTGAAATGTTATAGGATTCACTATTGCAGTCTGAGACAATCGGTCTGCCAGGAGGAACTTCAAAGGGAATTGTCCATGTCTCCGGTTCCTTGTGTACTTTTAGCAGTAAGTAGAATAGTCTAGGTCGTGGGGTGTCTGTACCGTAGAGAAAGTCCCGTTGTTTTGCTGTGATGTAGTGTTGGTCGTAGAGTCTTTTTATTATTGTCCTTAGCTGTGTCTGTGTCTGTGGTTGTATACGGTTTTCTATTTGTTTATAATGTTTGGTGTTTGATAACTGTCTGTTGGCTTCATACATGTATTGATGTTTATCCAATATTACTATTTTTGAACCTTTATCTGCTGGTTTGATGATTATGTGTCGGTTATTTTTAAGTTGTTGTATTGCCTGTCTTTCTACGTGTGTGAGGTTATCCTTCCTATCTGTGTGAGTCTGATGGTTGTGAAGTGTGTTTTTGTCTATTCTGATTAGTCTCCTGATTCTACCATCTATCTGGGAGGTTTTAGGTTCCCAGGTAGATGGTAAAGTAAATGGTAGGTGATTGTCATCTGTGTTGTAGTCAAAATAGTCCAAAAGTTTAAGTCTTCTATGATATTTGTGGGTGTCCCTTTGAAGTTCCTCCCAATCAAATTTGTTTGGGCGAGGGATGAATGTCAACCCTCTCTCCAGGAGCTTTACCTGTGCTGCTGTGGGTATAAAGGATTTGGAAAGATTCATGATATTAGTTGTTGACTGGTCCGCAGCTCCCCTTGGTGGAGGATCTGCACTGGTTATTAGGGAAGGAAAGAGATTGCAAGAAAAGTTATTTCTATCCAAACTGTGGCTTGTGGTTAATGTAAATTTAACTGTCTACACCAGTGTTGAAAGATGAGGTCTGCTGTAGTGGATGTCCAGTGTATGAGATCTGTTGTTGTGTGAAATGTGTCTTGTGGGATCTCTAATAGGGTTGGGAAGTTAGTGGTAATGTAAGCGTTGATGAGCTTAAGGTTTCTCTTCTGCTGTGGAGTAAGAAGAGGTGAATGGCTGATGACAGGAATGTATATTGTTGCGTTTGGAAATGTTTTCTTTGCCTCCTTGTGCATACCTGACAGCTGTTTTAGTGATGTTTGGAATGGGTCATGATCCTTGTTGTTCAGGCCCACCGAGATAACAACAGTCGCTGTGTCTGTATGTATGGGGGTTTTCTCCAGTACTTTTATGAAATTATGAATGTTGCCCCTGGGTAACTGTCTATCTGGATGTTGGGGTTATTGAATGGTGGGATCCGGTTGAGGTTTGAGTCTCCTATGATGAGTGTTGGTGTGTGTCCCTCAATGTTCCAATCTGCCACCTTGTAGTTCGGCCTAGCCTTGTGATAGAAGGGTTTTTGGGAAGGGTGTGTGGGTTTAGGCTGTGGTTGGGGTTGGAGTTGAAGATGGGGCTGTGGTGGGGGTGATGGTGGGTATTTTGAGGCGCCAGTTGTACAGGGACCCTGGACAGGCAGAGGCACAGCCATGTTAGTTTCTAGTGGGGGTTCGGATTTGGGAGCTTTGGGGTGTTGCCCATTGTCTTGCCCTTTAATCATCGTCATGTGCCCCTTGAATTGCCCTGTCCTCGTCTGTACCCCTTTCCTGGCGCCTCCTGTGGGTGAAAGAGGAGCAGATGTAATTATGTCCCTTAGTAATATTGATACATTAATCTGTGCTCCTTTGCAGTTAGTGTTTTGTTTAATGGGTGTAGCTGTAAGTGTACAAGTTTCTGTTTGACTGTTGACTGTGTGGTGAACCTGGGCTATGATAGGGGTGGCTGCATTAGGAGTAGGGGGGCCCACTGGACTTTTCCATTCCTCCTTTCCCGTTGTAGGGGTTGCTATGTTTACCTCTCCTTTTTGATTGGAAAGGGAAGAATCAGTGAAAGTGGATGTTGAGGGTAGGGAGTGAAGATGTGTTTTGGAAAGAGTCTGTGTGCGAAGGTTATAAGTTTCACTCAGGGTCGGTTGTTTTCCCAGTGATAGTGTCCGTAGGTATGATGGTTGTTTTTTTGGCAGGGGGCAAGGTTTTGATAGAGGTGGAAATTCCTCTGCTGAGGAGAGAAGGGGCACTGGGTTTGGAATTGAAGTTAGTATCGTTGGTCGGGAAGTTTGTAGTGGGGTGTGTTCTATTGCTGGCAGTGTATGTGGTTGGTCTCCTATTGTGTTGGTCTGTATAGTTGTTTGTTGGGGAGAGGAAGTGGCCTGAAGGGGTTTCAAGGTGGTTTCGATTCTAATGATGGTGGTGGGTGTCAATTTATGTTTGTACCTCTTATGTGCCCAGCCTGTTGCGATTGTCAGTGCCAGAGTGTTGGGTGTGTTTATTTGTTGTGTAGTGGTGTAGGTGATTGACCGGTAATGTGCCTGTAGTATATTCATGTTGTTTTGCATCCACTGGTGTGTGTTCTGTGATAATTTTATTGTGGTGTTGTCTGTGGGTGAAGATGGTTTGATAAAGTTGGTGACACGATGCACCTGTCTCATCATGCCGCAGAATTTTCTGCTTCTTCAGAGGGATCTTGTCCTCGACCGAGAACCCCGTACCTTTTAAAATGGCCGCAATTAGGAGGGAGAGACCTAGCCACTGCGCCCAAATTGGGCGTTTCTATCTTTCTGTTATCTATTGGTTCAATTTACCAGCGGGAGATACTCAAAGGCGGGAAATGTATGGCATTACAAGGGCTTATATGTTGAGCTCCTCTTTCTTCTGTTTGCTTTTCAGTTCAGTTTCCAGACTTTGTTATAAATTAACCTAGCGATATCCCCAGTCAGATCTTCTATCAGTTAAATATCCTTTGTCATGATAGTCCCTCATTTATCCCAATATTTTCCCTCTCTGATACTTTACTTCCCTAACTTTCCCTCCCTATTCTGTCCCCGTCTTGTTACTCTATTCAGTTATATTACATTTTCTATTCTGTACTTTTTTATTTCCTTAGTTGTTATGTGTAGTTCTATATAGGGATACAGTTCAATTCAATCCCTCTGGCACAATGAGACAAATCAAATAAATAAAAAATAACAGTGTTGGGGGAGAGAAGAGTGATTCAATGTTATATGTTGCTGTGATTCACACGCGCTATTGCTCTCCCGGTGGGTCCAGACGTGGATGACCCGTGGACAGCGGAGGAGCAACACGCCACACGAGTAGCAGAAACCAGCACCTGAGGGCAGTACTATGCTTGTAGAGGGACAACCCAGGGATGGCACGGGCTAGGGTTAGGTTTTGAATATAATTGTGTTTCGTTTCAACTAGTTAGTTTTACGGTGCACAGGCCTATCTCCTGTTTATCCCTCCCATTTCTGATGATCTAATATAATAGGTGT
>NC_048572.1:2812242-2814742 GCF_013265735.2 Oncorhynchus mykiss
TTGTGGGAGGTGTCCTTGTAGTTCTCTGTTGGATAGGGGAAATATTTGTCTCTGGAGTGGTGGTGTTAGATGATTCCGGGAGAGGGGAAGTGGAATCTTCCTTCAGAGGGTATCGTCCCGATGTGGGGTATCCGTGGGTCCGTGGAGAAGGAGAGGGTCTGCTGGTGTGTGCCCTCTGTAGGGTGGTATCCCCCTCGTCCTCACTGTGAGGTTGGCAGTGGGTGAGTGGTAGTTGGAATGGGCTGTAGTCTCTCGTAGGCCAATTCCCGTAGAATTTGGGGAGTGAGTCCCTGATGTCCTGTAACAAGTAGTCCCGGAGTGGTTCGCTGAGGAGTTTCTGGGCCCATGTAACCCCTAAATACCAGGCTTCCTGCCAGTCAGGGCAGGATGGAGTGTTGTAGAGTATGGTGTATTTGTGGGATAGTTCCTCCCTGTAGTGCTGTTCTAGGATCTGGTGGCTGGTTTAGATCCAAAGTGAAGATGCTGTAGCGAGAGCCGCTAGGGTGGTGTCAGATGCTCCTGATGGTGTGAAGGTAGCCGTAAGCGTTCTGGTCTGGTGGAGGTAGCCCGGAGGTAGCTGGTTGTCCGAGAGGTAAAAGCTGATCATCTCCATGTGGTGTCTGGCTCTAATCAGCTTGGAGAGTGACCGTGCTGTAGAGTAGGCGTTGGGGGGGATAGGTGGGGCCCCAGTGGTGTGGTGTTCCTCCGCTTTGTTGTTGGTTGGTGAGACCAGGTTAACCTGGTGGTTAGGGGTGGTGTCCCTAGGGGTTTTCTCATCTGCTGGGCTACCTGTCCCCTTAGGAGTAGTGCTGCGTGTAGGAGGTCCGGTCCTGTGGAGCCATGTGGTTGAAGGTGTGGGTTGGGGTGGGGTAGATGAGCCCCTTTTGGTCTGCTGGTTGGGTCCGGGACGTAGAGTGCCAGCTTGTTAGTCTTGGGGGTGCTGTGGGGTGGTGGTGTTCCGTAGGAGGGGGGAGTAGGAGTTCCAGAAGGGGGGGTGGGGTTCTGGGTGGAAGGTCTGAGGTGGATCTTCTGGAGGTCCTGGAGTGGGGTGGTATGAGGTAGGATGTAGAGTGGGGTGGTCTGGTGGGGATGGCATCAGGAGATGTGTCTTTGTGCCCCTGATGTAATGGTGTAGGGGTGTAGTCCTCCGGTGGTTTTGGTCCTATGGAGACCGTGGAGGGGTGCTGTCTGGTGGGAGAGAAGGTCCATTGGTGTGGGATGTTTCCCCCGCTGTGTAGAAGCTTTGGAGAAATGTTCATTATGTGGCGTTTCCATAATGAGCCCAGGCTGCCGGTCGGAGCTGTTTTCGTCCGGTCCCTTGGTGCGTATCTTGCGGATTTGTTCCGAGAGTCCGTATAGATCATTAAGACCCGTCGCGATTGTGGGGCTAGTCTAGATGTAGAGTGGGGGGTCTGAATAGTCCTCGCAGTCCCCAGAGTCTGCGTTGTCCCGTAGATCAGCCATGTGTGGTGTGTACCTATGTGAAAACTAAAAGTAAGGAAAGAGAAAAGTACAAAGAAAATTGAGTAGCCAAAAAGAGTTACCCCCGAAGTCTGTGTGGGACCTGTCCTCTTTACAGCTACACAACAGATCTAGGGGAAACCCAGCCACGACGCGTTTCTGCCTTGCTCGGCTTCATCAGGTGGCAGAGAGGAAAAAAAGTGCAAAAAGGAGCACTGGGTCATAATGCGGTAAAAAAGCCGTATTATAGACCGGAAAAAATGGGGTATGTGTGGGTGTATGTGAGTGGTAGAGTCTCGGTGGTCTGGAAGGTCTATGAAGGTCTGTGGGAGTATCAGCTGGTGTTTGGGTCCTGATGAGGTATCTTTTTTGGGGGGGGAGGGCGAGTCGTAGGAGTCCGGTCGTTCAGGTGAGATGCTTGTGGGGAGTGTAGAATATCAGCTGGTGTCTGGGTCCCAGTGAGGTGTCCCTTTAGGGGTTGGTATATAGTTGGGGTCCGGTAGATCCTTGAGGGGAGAGGTGGTCTGGGTAGAGTGCAGGCTTGGGTCTTTATCCAGTAGATCTGTGGGGGAGAGGTTCGTCTTGGTAGAGTCCGGGCTGGGGTCTGTATCCAGTAGGTCAGTGGAGGAGAGGAGGAGAGGAGGTCTTCTGCAGGTTTCCAGCTTGAGTCTTGTATCCAGTAGAAGGCTCTTTGGGGATCCGTGGACCCTAATGATGCTGAGACTGAGGGGTGCTCCTCTTTTTATGTGAAAAACTGGGGGTGTGGTTTAGGCCAGGGTCCAATCATGAGATGGCACAAGGTGTGCATGCGGTGTGCACGTGAAGGCCTGTTGGAGTTTGGTCCAATGAGATCTTCCCTTTGTTTGAGTGAGGCGTCTGTTCGTCTGTAAGGTGTAGGGGAGCCTTTGTCATAGAAACCAATGCGAAGGATGGAACTTTGCTTTTGGGGTGCTGTATAGGACGTGGGGGTCCCAGAGGTGTGAGGTTGATTTTAGGTAAGACTAGAAGTCTTAAGGGTCAGGATGAGCAAACCGTGGAG
>NC_048572.1:2819742-2832242 GCF_013265735.2 Oncorhynchus mykiss
AGGGTTAGGGTTAGGGTTAGGGTTAGGGTTAGGGTTAGGGTTAGGGTTAGGGTTAGGGTTAGGGTTAGGGTTAGGTTAGGGTTAGGGTTAGGGTTAGGGTTAGGGTTAGGGTTAGGGTTAGGGTTAGGGTTAGGGTTAGGGTTAGGGTTAGGGTTAGGGTTAGGGTTAGGGTTAGGGTTAGGGTTAGGGTTAGGGTTAGGGTTAGGGTTAGGGTTAGGGTTAGGGTTAGGGTTAGGGTTAGGGTTAGGGTTAGGGTTAGGGTTAGGGTTAGGGTTAGGGTTAGGGTTAGGGTTAGGGTTAGGGTTAGGGTTAGGGTTAGGGTTAGGGTTAGGGTTAGGGTTAGGGTTAGGGTTAGGGTTAGGGTTAGGGTTAGGGTTAGGGTTAGGGTTAGGGTTAGGGTTAGGGTTAGGGTTAGGGTTAGGGTTAGGGTTAGGGTTAGGGTTAGGGTTAGGGTTAGGGTTAGGGTTAGGGTTAGGGTTAGGGTTAGGGTTAGGGTTAGGGTTAGGGTTAGGGTTAGGGTTAGGGTTAGGGTTAGGGTTAGGGTTAGGTTAGGGTTAGGGTTAGGGTTAGGGTTAGGGTTAGGGTTAGGGTTAGGGTTAGGGTTAGGGTTAGGGTTAGGGTTAGGGTTAGGGTTAGGGTTAGGGTTAGGGTTAGGGTTAGGGTTAGGGTTAGGGTTAGGGTTAGGGTTAGGGTTAGGGTTAGGGTTAGGGTTAGGGTTAGGGTTAGGGTTAGGGTTAGGGTTAGGGTTAGGGTTAGGGTTAGGGTTAGGGTTAGGGTTAGGGTTAGGGTTAGGGTTAGGGTTAGGGTTAGGGTTAGGGTTAGGGTTAGGGTTAGGGTTAGGGTTAGGGTTAGGGTTAGGGTTAGGGTTAGGGTTAGGGTTAGGGTTAGGGTTAGGGTTAGGGTTAGGGTTAGGGTTAGGGTTAGGGTTAGGGTTAGGGTTAGGGTTAGGGTTAGGGTTAGGGTTAGGGTTAGGGTTAGGGTTAGGGTTAGGGTTAGGGTTAGGGTTAGGGTTAGGGTTAGGGTTAGGGTTAGGGTTAGGGTTAGGGTTAGGGTTAGGGTTAGGGTTAGGGTTAGGGTTAGGGTTAGGGTTAGGGTTAGGGTTAGGGTTAGGGTTAGGGTTAGGGTTAGGGTTAGGGTTAGGGTTAGGGTTAGGGTTAGGGTTAGGGTTAGGGTTAGGGTTAGGGTTAGGGTTAGGGTTAGGGTTAGGGTTAGGGTTAGGGTTAGGGTTAGGGTTAGGGTTAGGGTTAGGGTTAGGGTTAGGGTTAGGGTTAGGGTTAGGGTTAGGGTTAGGGTTAGGGTTAGGGTTAGGGTTAGGGTTAGGGTTAGGGTTAGGGTTAGGGTTAGGGTTAGGGTTAGGGTTAGGGTTAGGGTTAGGGTTAGGGTTAGGGTTAGGGTTAGGGTTAGGGTTAGGGTTAGGGTTAGGGTTAGGGTTAGGGTTAGGGTTAGGGTTAGGGTTAGGGTTAGGGTTAGGGTTAGGGTTAGGGTTAGGGTTAGGGTTAGGGTTAGGGTTAGGGTTAGGGTTAGGGTTAGGGTTAGGGTTAGGGTTAGGGTTAGGTTAGGGTTAGGGTTAGGGTTAGGGTTAGGGTTAGGGTTAGGGTTAGGGTTAGGGTTAGGGTTAGGGTTAGGGTTAGGGTTAGGGTTAGGGTTAGGGTTAGGGTTAGGGTTAGGGTTAGGGTTAGGGTTAGGGTTAGGGTTAGGGTTAGGGTTAGGGTTAGGGTTAGGGTTAGGGTTAGGGTTAGGGTTAGGGTTAGGGTTAGGGTTAGGGTTAGGGTTAGGGTTAGGGTTAGGGTTAGGGTTAGGGTTAGGGTTAGGGTTAGGGTTAGGGTTAGGGTTAGGGTTAGGGTTAGGGTTAGGGTTAGGGTTAGGGTTAGGGTTAGGGTTAGGGTTAGGGTTAGGGTTAGGGTTAGGGTTAGGGTTAGGGTTAGGGTTAGGGTTAGGGTTAGGGTTAGGGTTAGGGTTAGGGTTAGGGTTAGGGTTAGGGTTAGGGTTAGGGTTAGGGTTAGGGTTAGGGTTAGGGTTAGGGTTAGGGTTAGGGTTAGGGTTAGGGTTAGGGTTAGGGTTAGGGTTAGGGTTAGGGTTAGGGTTAGGGTTAGGGTTAGGGTTAGGGTTAGGGTTAGGGTTAGGGTTAGGGTTAGGGTTAGGGTTAGGGTTAGGGTTAGGGTTAGGGTTAGGGTTAGGGTTAGGGTTAGGGTTAGGGTTAGGGTTAGGGTTAGGGTTAGGGTTAGGGTTAGGGTTAGGGTTAGGGTTAGGGTTAGGGTTAGGGTTAGGGTTAGGGTTAGGGTTAGGGTTAGGGTTAGGGTTAGGGTTAGGGTTAGGGTTAGGGTTAGGGTTAGGGTTAGGGTTAGGGTTAGGGTTAGGGTTAGGGTTAGGGTTAGGGTTAGGGTTAGGGTTAGGGTTAGGGTTAGGGTTAGGGTTAGGGTTAGGGTTAGGGTTAGGGTTAGGGTTAGGGTTAGGGTTAGGGTTAGGGTTAGGGTTAGGGTTAGGGTTAGGGTTAGGGTTAGGGTTAGGGTTAGGGTTAGGGTTAGGGTTAGGGTTAGGGTTAGGGTTAGGGTTAGGGTTAGGGTTAGGGTTAGGGTTAGGGTTAGGGTTAGGGTTAGGGTTAGGGTTAGGGTTAGGGTTAGGGTTAGGGTTAGGGTTAGGGTTAGGGTTAGGGTTAGGGTTAGGGTTAGGGTTAGGGTTAGGGTTAGGGTTAGGGTTAGGGTTAGGGTTAGGGTTAGGGTTAGGGTTAGGGTTAGGGTTAGGGTTAGGGTTAGGGTTAGGGTTAGGGTTAGGGTTAGGGTTAGGGTTAGGGTTAGGGTTAGGGTTAGGGTTAGGGTTAGGGTTAGGGTTAGGGTTAGGGTTAGGGTTAGGGTTAGGGTTAGGGTTAGGGTTAGGGTTAGGGTTAGGGTTAGGGTTAGGGTTAGGGTTAGGGTTAGGGTTAGGGTTAGGGTTAGGGTTAGGGTTAGGGTTAGGGTTAGGGTTAGGGTTAGGGTTAGGGTTAGGGTTAGGGTTAGGGTTAGGGTTAGGGTTAGGGTTAGGGTTAGGGTTAGGGTTAGGGTTAGGGTTAGGGTTAGGGTTAGGGTTAGGGTTAGGGTTAGGGTTAGGGTTAGGGTTAGGGTTAGGGTTAGGGTTAGGGTTAGGGTTAGGGTTAGGGTTAGGGTTAGGGTTAGGGTTAGGGTTAGGGTTAGGGTTAGGGTTAGGGTTAGGGTTAGGGTTAGGGTTAGGGTTAGGGTTAGGGTTAGGGTTAGGGTTAGGGTTAGGGTTAGGGTTAGGGTTAGGGTTAGGGTTAGGGTTAGGGTTAGGGTTAGGGTTAGGGTTAGGGTTAGGGTTAGGGTTAGGGTTAGGGTTAGGGTTAGGGTTAGGGTTAGGGTTAGGGTTAGGGTTAGGGTTAGGGTTAGGGTTAGGGTTAGGGTTAGGGTTAGGGTTAGGGTTAGGGTTAGGGTTAGGGTTAGGGTTAGGGTTAGGGTTAGGGTTAGGGTTAGGGTTAGGGTTAGGGTTAGGGTTAGGGTTAGGGTTAGGGTTAGGGTTAGGGTTAGGGTTAGGGTTAGGGTTAGGGTTAGGGTTAGGGTTAGGGTTAGGGTTAGGGTTAGGGTTAGGGTTAGGGTTAGGGTTAGGGTTAGGGTTAGGGTTAGGGTTAGGGTTAGGGTTAGGGTTAGGGTTAGGGTTAGGGTTAGGGTTAGGGTTAGGGTTAGGGTTAGGGTTAGGGTTAGGGTTAGGGTTAGGGTTAGGGTTAGGGTTAGGGTTAGGGTTAGGGTTAGGGTTAGGGTTAGGGTTAGGGTTAGGGTTAGGGTTAGGGTTAGGGTTAGGGTTAGGGTTAGGGTTAGGGTTAGGGTTAGGGTTAGGGTTAGGGTTAGGGTTAGGGTTAGGGTTAGGGTTAGGGTTAGGGTTAGGGTTAGGGTTAGGGTTAGGGTTAGGGTTAGGGTTAGGGTTAGGGTTAGGGTTAGGGTTAGGGTTAGGGTTAGGGTTAGGGTTAGGGTTAGGGTTAGGGTTAGGGTTAGGGTTAGGGTTAGGGTTAGGGTTAGGGTTAGGGTTAGGGTTAGGGTTAGGGTTAGGGTTAGGGTTAGGGTTAGGGTTAGGGTTAGGGTTAGGGTTAGGGTTAGGGTTAGGGTTAGGGTTAGGGTTAGGGTTAGGGTTAGGGTTAGGGTTAGGGTTAGGGTTAGGGTTAGGGTTAGGGTTAGGGTTAGGGTTAGGGTTAGGGTTAGGGTTAGGGTTAGGGTTAGGGTTAGGGTTAGGGTTAGGGTTAGGGTTAGGGTTAGGGTTAGGGTTAGGGTTAGGGTTAGGGTTAGGGTTAGGGTTAGGGTTAGGGTTAGGGTTAGGGTTAGGGTTAGGGTTAGGGTTAGGGTTAGGGTTAGGGTTAGGGTTAGGGTTAGGGTTAGGGTTAGGGTTAGGGTTAGGGTTAGGGTTAGGGTTAGGGTTAGGGTTAGGGTTAGGGTTAGGGTTAGGGTTAGGGTTAGGGTTAGGGTTAGGGTTAGGGTTAGGGTTAGGGTTAGGGTTAGGGTTAGGGTTAGGGTTAGGGTTAGGGTTAGGGTTAGGGTTAGGGTTAGGGTTAGGGTTAGGGTTAGGGTTAGGGTTAGGGTTAGGGTTAGGGTTAGGGTTAGGGTTAGGGTTAGGGTTAGGGTTAGGGTTAGGGTTAGGGTTAGGGTTAGGGTTAGGGTTAGGGTTAGGGTTAGGGTTAGGGTTAGGGTTAGGGTTAGGGTTAGGGTTAGGGTTAGGGTTAGGGTTAGGGTTAGGGTTAGGGTTAGGGTTAGGGTTAGGGTTAGGGTTAGGGTTAGGGTTAGGGTTAGGGTTAGGGTTAGGGTTAGGGTTAGGGTTAGGGTTAGGGTTAGGGTTAGGGTTAGGGTTAGGGTTAGGGTTAGGGTTAGGGTTAGGGTTAGGGTTAGGGTTAGGGTTAGGGTTAGGGTTAGGGTTAGGGTTAGGGTTAGGGTTAGGGTTAGGGTTAGGGTTAGGGTTAGGGTTAGGGTTAGGGTTAGGGTTAGGGTTAGGGTTAGGGTTAGGGTTAGGGTTAGGGTTAGGGTTAGGGTTAGGGTTAGGGTTAGGGTTAGGGTTAGGGTTAGGGTTAGGGTTAGGGTTAGGGTTAGGGTTAGGGTTAGGGTTAGGGTTAGGGTTAGGGTTAGGGTTAGGGTTAGGGTTAGGGTTAGGGTTAGGGTTAGGGTTAGGGTTAGGGTTAGGGTTAGGGTTAGGGTTAGGGTTAGGGTTAGGGTTAGGGTTAGGGTTAGGGTTAGGGTTAGGGTTAGGGTTAGGGTTAGGGTTAGGGTTAGGGTTAGGGTTAGGGTTAGGGTTAGGGTTAGGGTTAGGGTTAGGGTTAGGGTTAGGGTTAGGGTTAGGGTTAGGGTTAGGGTTAGGGTTAGGGTTAGGGTTAGGGTTAGGGTTAGGGTTAGGGTTAGGGTTAGGGTTAGGGTTAGGGTTAGGGTTAGGGTTAGGGTTAGGGTTAGGGTTAGGGTTAGGGTTAGGGTTAGGGTTAGGGTTAGGGTTAGGGTTAGGGTTAGGGTTAGGGTTAGGGTTAGGGTTAGGGTTAGGGTTAGGGTTAGGGTTAGGGTTAGGGTTAGGGTTAGGGTTAGGGTTAGGGTTAGGGTTAGGGTTAGGGTTAGGGTTAGGGTTAGGGTTAGGGTTAGGGTTAGGGTTAGGGTTAGGGTTAGGGTTAGGGTTAGGGTTAGGGTTAGGGTTAGGGTTAGGGTTAGGGTTAGGGTTAGGGTTAGGGTTAGGGTTAGGGTTAGGGTTAGGGTTAGGGTTAGGGTTAGGGTTAGGGTTAGGGTTAGGGTTAGGGTTAGGGTTAGGGTTAGGGTTAGGGTTAGGGTTAGGGTTAGGGTTAGGGTTAGGGTTAGGGTTAGGGTTAGGGTTAGGGTTAGGGTTAGGGTTAGGGTTAGGGTTAGGGTTAGGGTTAGGGTTAGGGTTAGGGTTAGGGTTAGGGTTAGGGTTAGGGTTAGGGTTAGGGTTAGGGTTAGGGTTAGGGTTAGGGTTAGGGTTAGGGTTAGGGTTAGGGTTAGGGTTAGGGTTAGGGTTAGGGTTAGGGTTAGGGTTAGGGTTAGGGTTAGGGTTAGGGTTAGGGTTAGGGTTAGGGTTAGGGTTAGGGTTAGGGTTAGGGTTAGGGTTAGGGTTAGGGTTAGGGTTAGGGTTAGGGTTAGGGTTAGGGTTAGGGTTAGGGTTAGGGTTAGGGTTAGGGTTAGGGTTAGGGTTAGGGTTAGGGTTAGGGTTAGGGTTAGGGTTAGGGTTAGGGTTAGGGTTAGGGTTAGGGTTAGGGTTAGGGTTAGGGTTAGGGTTAGGGTTAGGGTTAGGGTTAGGGTTAGGGTTAGGGTTAGGGTTAGGGTTAGGGTTAGGGTTAGGGTTAGGGTTAGGGTTAGGGTTAGGGTTAGGGTTAGGGTTAGGGTTAGGGTTAGGGTTAGGGTTAGGGTTAGGGTTAGGGTTAGGGTTAGGGTTAGGGTTAGGGTTAGGGTTAGGGTTAGGGTTAGGGTTAGGGTTAGGGTTAGGGTTAGGGTTAGGGTTAGGGTTAGGGTTAGGGTTAGGGTTAGGGTTAGGGTTAGGGTTAGGGTTAGGGTTAGGGTTAGGGTTAGGGTTAGGGTTAGGGTTAGGGTTAGGGTTAGGGTTAGGGTTAGGGTTAGGGTTAGGGTTAGGGTTAGGGTTAGGGTTAGGGTTAGGGTTAGGGTTAGGGTTAGGGTTAGGGTTAGGGTTAGGGTTAGGGTTAGGGTTAGGGTTAGGGTTAGGGTTAGGGTTAGGGTTAGGGTTAGGGTTAGGGTTAGGGTTAGGGTTAGGGTTAGGGTTAGGGTTAGGGTTAGGGTTAGGGTTAGGGTTAGGGTTAGGGTTAGGGTTAGGGTTAGGGTTAGGGTTAGGGTTAGGGTTAGGGTTAGGGTTAGGGTTAGGGTTAGGGTTAGGGTTAGGGTTAGGGTTAGGGTTAGGGTTAGGGTTAGGGTTAGGGTTAGGGTTAGGGTTAGGGTTAGGGTTAGGGTTAGGGTTAGGGTTAGGGTTAGGGTTAGGGTTAGGGTTAGGGTTAGGGTTAGGGTTAGGGTTAGGGTTAGGGTTAGGGTTAGGGTTAGGGTTAGGGTTAGGGTTAGGGTTAGGGTTAGGGTTAGGGTTAGGGTTAGGGTTAGGGTTAGGGTTAGGGTTAGGGTTAGGGTTAGGGTTAGGGTTAGGGTTAGGGTTAGGGTTAGGGTTAGGGTTAGGGTTAGGGTTAGGGTTAGGGTTAGGGTTAGGGTTAGGGTTAGGGTTAGGGTTAGGGTTAGGGTTAGGGTTAGGGTTAGGGTTAGGGTTAGGGTTAGGGTTAGGGTTAGGGTTAGGGTTAGGGTTAGGGTTAGGGTTAGGGTTAGGGTTAGGGTTAGGGTTAGGGTTAGGGTTAGGGTTAGGGTTAGGGTTAGGGTTAGGGTTAGGGTTAGGGTTAGGGTTAGGGTTAGGGTTAGGGTTAGGGTTAGGGTTAGGGTTAGGGTTAGGGTTAGGGTTAGGGTTAGGGTTAGGGTTAGGGTTAGGGTTAGGGTTAGGGTTAGGGTTAGGGTTAGGGTTAGGGTTAGGGTTAGGGTTAGGGTTAGGGTTAGGGTTAGGGTTAGGGTTAGGGTTAGGGTTAGGGTTAGGGTTAGGGTTAGGGTTAGGGTTAGGGTTAGGGTTAGGGTTAGGGTTAGGGTTAGGGTTAGGGTTAGGGTTAGGGTTAGGGTTAGGGTTAGGGTTAGGGTTAGGGTTAGGGTTAGGGTTAGGGTTAGGGTTAGGGTTAGGGTTAGGGTTAGGGTTAGGGTTAGGGTTAGGGTTAGGGTTAGGGTTAGGGTTAGGGTTAGGGTTAGGGTTAGGGTTAGGGTTAGGGTTAGGGTTAGGGTTAGGGTTAGGGTTAGGGTTAGGGTTAGGGTTAGGGTTAGGGTTAGGGTTAGGGTTAGGGTTAGGGTTAGGGTTAGGGTTAGGGTTAGGGTTAGGGTTAGGGTTAGGGTTAGGGTTAGGGTTAGGGTTAGGGTTAGGGTTAGGGTTAGGGTTAGGGTTAGGGTTAGGGTTAGGGTTAGGGTTAGGGTTAGGGTTAGGGTTAGGGTTAGGGTTAGGGTTAGGGTTAGGGTTAGGGTTAGGGTTAGGGTTAGGGTTAGGGTTAGGGTTAGGGTTAGGGTTAGGGTTAGGGTTAGGGTTAGGGTTAGGGTTAGGGTTAGGGTTAGGGTTAGGGTTAGGGTTAGGGTTAGGGTTAGGGTTAGGGTTAGGGTTAGGGTTAGGGTTAGGGTTAGGGTTAGGGTTAGGGTTAGGGTTAGGGTTAGGGTTAGGGTTAGGGTTAGGGTTAGGGTTAGGGTTAGGGTTAGGGTTAGGGTTAGGGTTAGGGTTAGGGTTAGGGTTAGGGTTAGGGTTAGGGTTAGGGTTAGGGTTAGGGTTAGGGTTAGGGTTAGGGTTAGGGTTAGGGTTAGGGTTAGGGTTAGGGTTAGGGTTAGGGTTAGGGTTAGGGTTAGGGTTAGGGTTAGGGTTAGGGTTAGGGTTAGGGTTAGGGTTAGGGTTAGGGTTAGGGTTAGGGTTAGGGTTAGGGTTAGGGTTAGGGTTAGGGTTAGGGTTAGGGTTAGGGTTAGGGTTAGGGTTAGGGTTAGGGTTAGGGTTAGGGTTAGGGTTAGGGTTAGGGTTAGGGTTAGGGTTAGGGTTAGGGTTAGGGTTAGGGTTAGGGTTAGGGTTAGGGTTAGGGTTAGGGTTAGGGTTAGGGTTAGGGTTAGGGTTAGGGTTAGGGTTAGGGTTAGGGTTAGGGTTAGGGTTAGGGTTAGGGTTAGGGTTAGGGTTAGGGTTAGGGTTAGGGTTAGGGTTAGGGTTAGGGTTAGGGTTAGGGTTAGGGTTAGGGTTAGGGTTAGGGTTAGGGTTAGGGTTAGGGTTAGGGTTAGGGTTAGGGTTAGGGTTAGGGTTAGGGTTAGGGTTAGGGTTAGGGTTAGGGTTAGGGTTAGGGTTAGGGTTAGGGTTAGGGTTAGGGTTAGGGTTAGGGTTAGGGTTAGGGTTAGGGTTAGGGTTAGGGTTAGGGTTAGGGTTAGGGTTAGGGTTAGGGTTAGGGTTAGGGTTAGGGTTAGGGTTAGGGTTAGGGTTAGGGTTAGGGTTAGGGTTAGGGTTAGGGTTAGGGTTAGGGTTAGGGTTAGGGTTAGGGTTAGGGTTAGGGTTAGGGTTAGGGTTAGGGTTAGGGTTAGGGTTAGGGTTAGGGTTAGGGTTAGGGTTAGGGTTAGGGTTAGGGTTAGGGTTAGGGTTAGGGTTAGGGTTAGGGTTAGGGTTAGGGTTAGGGTTAGGGTTAGGGTTAGGGTTAGGGTTAGGGTTAGGGTTAGGGTTAGGGTTAGGGTTAGGGTTAGGGTTAGGGTTAGGGTTAGGGTTAGGGTTAGGGTTAGGGTTAGGGTTAGGGTTAGGGTTAGGGTTAGGGTTAGGGTTAGGGTTAGGGTTAGGGTTAGGGTTAGGGTTAGGGTTAGGGTTAGGGTTAGGGTTAGGGTTAGGGTTAGGGTTAGGGTTAGGGTTAGGGTTAGGGTTAGGGTTAGGGTTAGGGTTAGGGTTAGGGTTAGGGTTAGGGTTAGGGTTAGGGTTAGGGTTAGGGTTAGGGTTAGGGTTAGGGTTAGGGTTAGGGTTAGGGTTAGGGTTAGGGTTAGGGTTAGGGGGTTAGGGTTAGGGTTAGGGTTAGGGTTAGGGTTAGGGTTAGGGTTAGGGTTAGGGTTAGGGTTAGGGTTAGGGTTAGGGTTAGGGTTAGGGTTAGGGTTAGGGTTAGGGTTAGGGTTAGGGTTAGGGTTAGGGTTAGGGTTAGGGTTAGGGTTAGGGTTAGGGTTAGGGTTAGGGTTAGGGTTAGGGTTAGGGTTAGGGTTAGGGTTAGGGTTAGGGTTAGGGTTAGGGTTAGGGTTAGGGTTAGGGTTAGGGTTAGGGTTAGGGTTAGGGTTAGGGTTAGGGTTAGGGTTAGGGTTAGGGTTAGGGTTAGGGTTAGGGTTAGGGTTAGGGTTAGGGTTAGGGTTAGGGTTAGGGTTAGGGTTAGGGTTAGGGTTAGGGTTAGGGTTAGGGTTAGGGTTAGGGTTAGGGTTAGGGTTAGGGTTAGGGTTAGGGTTAGGGTTAGGGTTAGGGTTAGGGTTAGGGTTAGGGTTAGGGTTAGGGTTAGGGTTAGGGTTAGGGTTAGGGTTAGGGTTAGGGTTAGGGTTAGGGTTAGGGTTAGGGTTAGGGTTAGGGTTAGGGTTAGGGTTAGGGTTAGGGTTAGGGTTAGGGTTAGGGTTAGGGTTAGGGTTAGGGTTAGGGTTAGGGTTAGGGTTAGGGTTAGGGTTAGGGTTAGGGTTAGGGTTAGGGTTAGGGTTAGGGTTAGGGTTAGGGTTAGGGTTAGGGTTAGGGTTAGGGTTAGGGTTAGGGTTAGGGTTAGGGTTAGGGTTAGGGTTAGGGTTAGGGTTAGGGTTAGGGTTAGGGTTAGGGTTAGGGTTAGGGTTAGGGTTAGGGTTAGGGTTAGGGTTAGGGTTAGGGTTAGGGTTAGGGTTAGGGTTAGGGTTAGGGTTAGGGTTAGGGTTAGGGTTAGGGTTAGGGTTAGGGTTAGGGTTAGGGTTAGGGTTAGGGTTAGGGTTAGGGTTAGGGTTAGGGTTAGGGTTAGGGTTAGGGTTAGGGTTAGGGTTAGGGTTAGGGTAGGGTTAGGGTTAGGGTTAGGGTTAGGGTTAGGGTTAGGGTTAGGGTTAGGGTTAGGGTTAGGGTTAGGGTTAGGGTTAGGGTTAGGGTTAGGGTTAGGGTTAGGGTTAGGGTTAGGGTTAGGGTTAGGGTTAGGGTTAGGGTTAGGGTTAGGGTTAGGGTTAGGGTTAGGGTTAGGGTTAGGGTTAGGGTTAGGGTTAGGGTTAGGGTTAGGGTTAGGGTTAGGGTTAGGGTTAGGGTTAGGGTTAGGGTTAGGGTTAGGGTTAGGGTTAGGGTTAGGGTTAGGGTTAGGGTTAGGGTTAGGGTTAGGGTTAGGGTTAGGGTTAGGGTTAGGGTTAGGGTTAGGGTTAGGGTTAGGGTTAGGGTTAGGGTTAGGGTTAGGGTTAGGGTTAGGGTTAGGGTTAGGGTTAGGGTTAGGTTAGGGTTAGGGTTAGGGTTAGGGTTAGGGTTAGGGTTAGGGTTAGGGTTAGGGTTAGGGTTAGGGTTAGGGTTAGGGTTAGGGTTAGGGTTAGGGTTAGGGTTAGGGTTAGGGTTAGGGTTAGGGTTAGGGTTAGGGTTAGGGTTAGGGTTAGGGTTAGGGTTAGGGTTAGGGTTAGGGTTAGGGTTAGGGTTAGGGTTAGGGTTAGGGTTAGGGTTAGGGTTAGGGTTAGGGTTAGGGTTAGGGTTAGGGTTAGGGTTAGGGTTAGGGTTAGGGTTAGGGTTAGGGTTAGGGTTAGGGTTAGGGTTAGGGTTAGGGTTAGGGTTAGGGTTAGGGTTAGGGTTAGGGTTAGGGTTAGGGTTAGGGTTAGGGTTAGGGTTAGGGTTAGGGTTAGGGTTAGGGTTAGGGTTAGGGTTAGGGTTAGGGTTAGGGTTAGGGTTAGGGTTAGGGTTAGGGTTAGGGTTAGGGTTAGGGTTAGGGTTAGGGTTAGGGTTAGGGTTAGGGTTAGGGTTAGGGTTAGGGTTAGGGTTAGGGTTAGGGTTAGGGTTAGGGTTAGGGTTAGGGTTAGGGTTAGGGTTAGGGTTAGGGTTAGGGTTAGGGTTAGGGTTAGGGTTAGGGTTAGGGTTAGGGTTAGGGTTAGGGTTAGGGTTAGGGTTAGGGTTAGGGTTAGGGTTAGGGTTAGGGTTAGGGTTAGGGTTAGGGTTAGGGTTAGGGTTAGGGTTAGGGTTAGGGTTAGGGTTAGGGTTAGGGTTAGGGTTAGGGTTAGGGTTAGGGTTAGGGTTAGGGTTAGGGTTAGGGTTAGGGTTAGGGTTAGGGTTAGGGTTAGGGTTAGGGTTAGGGTTAGGGTTAGGGTTAGGGTTAGGGTTAGGGTTAGGGTTAGGGTTAGGGTTAGGGTTAGGGTTAGGGTTAGGGTTAGGGTTAGGGTTAGGGTTAGGGTTAGGGTTAGGGTTAGGGTTAGGGTTAGGGTTAGGGTTAGGGTTAGGGTTAGGGTTAGGGTTAGGGTTAGGGTTAGGGTTAGGGTTAGGGTTAGGGTTAGGGTTAGGGTTAGGGTTAGGGTTAGGGTTAGGGTTAGGGTTAGGGTTAGGGTTAGGGTTAGGGTTAGGGTTAGGGTTAGGGTTAGGGTTAGGGTTAGGGTTAGGGTTAGGGTTAGGGTTAGGGTTAGGGTTAGGGTTAGGGTTAGGGTTAGGGTTAGGGTTAGGGTTAGGGTTAGGGTTAGGGTTAGGGTTAGGGTTAGGGTTAGGGTTAGGGTTAGGGTTAGGGTTAGGGTTAGGGTTAGGGTTAGGGTTAGGGTTAGGGTTAGGGTTAGGGTTAGGGTTAGGGTTAGGGTTAGGGTTAGGGTTAGGGTTAGGGTTAGGGTTAGGGTTAGGGTTAGGGTTAGGGTTAGGGTTAGGGTTAGGGTTAGGGTTAGGGTTAGGGTTAGGGTTAGGGTTAGGGTTAGGGTTAGGGTTAGGGTTAGGGTTAGGGTTAGGGTTAGGGTTAGGGTTAGGGTTAGGGTTAGGGTTAGGGTTAGGGTTAGGGTTAGGGTTAGGGTTAGGGTTAGGGTTAGGGTTAGGGT